>NC_134646.1:87293842-87545518 GCF_030463565.1 Pelecanus crispus
CCCGCCAGGACATCATCCTGAAGCGAGCGGCAGACATTGCCGAGGCGCTGTACAGCGTCCCCCGCAACCCTGGCCAGCTCTCCTCGCTGGCCGGCACCCACGGCCCCGCCGGCATGATGGGGGTGAACTCCTTCGGCAGCCAGCTGGCCGTCAACATCGGCGACTCGCCGCAGGGCACCGAGCAAGGTGGGCCGGGAGCCATGCCAGGCAGTGGGAGGGGGTCCCTGCCCACCCCGTGCCACCCCCGGCCCCTCTCGCCCGCAGGCTACTCCCGAAACACGGGCAGCGTCTCGCCACGGGGCTACGTGCCCAGCTCCACGCCGCAGCAGAGCAGCTACAGCGGCGCCGCCGGCATCAACGGCTACGGCGGCAGCACCATGGCCGGCCTGGGGGTGCCCGGTTCCCCCAGCTTCCTCAACGGCTCCACTGCAAACTCCCCCTATGCCAGTGAGTCCGTGCCCCAGGGCGTCCCCAAAGCCATGCATTAGCCCCGGGGCGCCCCCAAAGCCATGCACCAGCCCCAGGGCATCCCCAAAGCCATGCATCAGCCCTGGGGTGTCCCCAAAGCCATGCCCTAGCCCCAGGATGTCCCCAAAGCCATGCACCAGCCCCAGGGCATCCCCAAAGCCATGCATCAGCCCTGGGGCATCCCCAAAGCTATGTACCAGCCCTGGGGTGTCCCCAAAGCCATGCCCTAGCCCCAGGATGTCCCCAAAGCCGTGTGCCAGCCCCAGGATGTCCCAAAAGCCATGCCTCAGCCCTGGGGTGTCCCCAAAGCCATGTCCCAGCCTTGGGGTGTCCCCAAAGCTGTGCACCAGCCCTGGGACATCCCCAAAGCCATGCATCAGCCCTGGGGTGTCCTCAAAGCTGTGCACCAGCCCTGGGGTGTCCCCAAAGCCATGCCTCAGCCTTGGGGTGTCCCCAAAGCCATGTCCCAGCCCTGGGGTGTCCCCAAAGCTGTGCACCAGCCCTGGGGTGTCCCCAAAGCCATGCTCCAGCCCTGGGGTGTCCCCAAAGCTGTGCACCAGCCTCAGGATGTCCCCAAAGCCATGCCTCAGCCTTGGGGTGTCCCCAAAGCCATGTCCCAGCCTTGGGGTGTCCCCAAAGCTGTGCACCAGCCCTGGGGTGTCCCCAAAGCCATGCATCAGCCCCAGGGCATCCCCAAAGCCATGCACCAGCCTCAGGGTGTCCCCAGAGCTGTGCACCAGCCCTGGGACATCCCCAAAGCCATGCACCAGCCCTGGGGTGTCCCCAAAGCTGGCTGCGGGGGCAGAGGGGAGCAGGAACACAGTCACCTGAGCTGAGACAGCCCCGGCCCCAGCCCCAGCCCTGGCCCTTGCAAGCTGGGTCCCCTGCGGTGTCACCGGGGTGTGCTGGCATCCCGCACGGCGAGCAGTGCCCCGTTTTTGAGCTCTGCCCGGCCTGAGAAGGTCTCTCCCTGCAGTCATGCCCGCCAGCCCCCCCCTCGGCGCCTCCTCCATCACCCTCCCATCGGGCACCAACGCCTCCACCCCCACCGGGGTCTTCTCCTTCTCCCCCGTCAACATGATCTCGGCGGTGAAGCAGAAAAGCGCCTTCGCCCCCGTGGTGCGGCCGCAGACCTCCCCGCCGCCCGCCTGTGCCAGCACCAGCAGCAGCAGCCTGCAAGGTGAGCCCAAGCGCGGGCAGGGCTGCCTTCACCTGCCCGCGCCGCCCGCAGCTCCCTGCCCGCCCCAGACCACCCCGGGAACCCCCTTGCCCCACGGAGGGGGGGGGGTCCCGGTGGCACCATGCCCACGCTGCTGCCTGCGCCCTGCCCAAGCCTTGCAGATCCCTTCCCGTGGGCTGCCTGTGCTCTCCTGCCTGCACCCCTGCCTGACTCCGCACCTCCTCCCTGCACCTGGGGCACGGCTGGGGCTGCCACCCTCGTCCCTGTCCCCCCCGGTGCCCACCGTTCCCCCCCAGCCTTGGCTCACCCTCTCTTTCCCTCCCTGCTGCCGCCCAGACCCGGCTTTCGAGGACTCGGACAAGTTCCACACGCCTGCGCGGCCGCTCCAAGGACTGGCCTATTCCTAAACACAGTAGGTCCTGGGATGCGCCGGCCCCTCATCCCGCTGGGATGGGCAGGGAGAGCGTGGCCAAGGAGGGCAGGGACCCCCCCTGCCCCGGCGTGCCCACCCCTCGCCTTTCCTTGCAGCCGTGCCCGGCCACCTCATGCCACCCATGTGAGCCGGGACGGCGCTGGAGCCGCGACACGGACCGGGACTGAGCGTGGCCTCGCAGCCCAATGGTGCCGGCCCCTCTGACCTGCTCCCAGGGGCTCCCGCCGGTGTCGGGGCGCTTGGGACCACCTGCCACCCCGCTGCCCTGCGGCCACCCCAGCCCGGCCCCGCGGAGCTCGGCCCCCTCGTAGGACAGGGGCTGCACCCCGCAGCGGGGTGTCCCCGGGGTGGGGGGGTGACCCCCAGCCAGGGCCAGCACCGGCGTGGCTTGGCATGGCTCAGCTCGGTGGGCAGCCCCTCCTGGGGCCAGAGGGGGGCCTTAGGGGGAGCCCCTGGGAATGACCCAAACGCTCTGGGTTTTGCCTCAGAAAGACACCGAGAGACCCGCGGGGGTGCGAGATGGCAGCAGCGGAAGATGGGGGCAGGATGCTCGGGGGACAGGAGGGACGGATGATCCGGGACAGGAGGGATGGATGATCTGGGACAGGAGGGATGGATGCTCTGGGGCAGGAGGGATGGATGATCCGGGACAGGAGGGATTCTCTGGGGCAGGAGGGATGGATGATCCGGGGCAGGAGGGATTCTCTGGGGCAGGAGGGATGGATGATCCGGGGCAGGAGGGGTTCTCTGGGGCAGAAGGGATGAATGCTCCGGGGTAGGAGGGATGCTCCGGGGTAGGAGGGATGCTCCGGGGCAGGATGGATGCTCTGGGGTAGGAGGGATGCTCTGGGGTGGGATGGATGCTCTGGGGCAGGATGGATGCTCCAGGGCAGGAGGGATGGATGCTCCTGGGTGGGACGGATGCTTCTGGGTGGGATGGATACTCCGGGACGGGAGGGATGCTCCAGGACGGGATGGATGCTCGGGGGCGGGATGGCTGCTCCAGTGGGACCCAGCTGCCCGCACCCACTTCCCGGCTCTCTCACCTCCATGGCCAGCGCTCTCTCCCCAGATGTGCAGCTCCACATCTGGAGCCGCCCACCCACAGCTCCCAGGCGGCCGAGGCCGGATCTCTGCCTGCGCCCCGCGCCCCCGCGCAGGATTGGGGCCTCGGTGCCGCCCGGGCGGGGGGTCTGGGCTGCCCCGGCCCCCCAACCTGAGCCCCCCCGGCATGGGGATGGCACCGTTCCCGGCCCCATCAGCTGCCGGAGCTGGCTGCCCCAGGACACAACCACAGCTCTTTTCTCATTATTATCACTATTATTATTAATATTATTATTATTATTATTTTTAGCAGCCCGCACACCAGCGGGCAGGGGGTCTGGCAGGAGACCCCTGACCCTGGCACCGCCTCCCCCCGCCGGGGTTTTCCCCGTCCTCCCAGCCAGGAGGGAGCGGCCAGGAATTTTGTAAATAAAGAAAAAGGGAAAAAAAAAAAAACCAACCCCAAACCCCTATTCCCCCCTGTCCACACCCCACCCGTGGGGCTGCCCCTCGCTTGGGGCTGCATCTTGGCCCAATTTCCCCAGCTCCTGCCTGGGGTGACTGCAGGGGTCCCGGGGCTAGGGGAAGCCCCCCCCCCCCCGCCCTTTGGGGACAGGGTGCCTCCCCCCGGGGTCCTGATCCCCCCCGCGGCGGTGACACAGGGCAGCGATGCCGGGGTCCCTAGGAGTCGGGGGGGGCTTTCTGACATGGAAATAAAAGGCCTTGCAGAAGGGCACCGGCTCTGGGGGTCTGTAAGCAGGGGGGGGGGGGGGGCAGCGCCTGGGGACACCCCCAGGGACGGTGACACCAGCCCTGCAGCGGCCGGAGAGCATGGGGGTCCCAGGTACAGCCCCAGGGAGAGGGGATGGGGGGGCTTCACCCATGCCCCCCCCTCCAGCACCAGGCTGTTGTATTCTGGCAGCACCCACCCTGTGCCCCCCGGCCGGCGCGGGGTCCCAGTGGTGGTCCCACCCCACCCCAGCTGGAAACGCTCAGCCCCGGCTCGGCCCCCCCAGCTTGTTCCCATTGCCGGAGTCCCGGAAAAGCGGACGCGGTGCTCCCTCCCACGCCGGACCCGCTGCCCTCCGCCCCACAGGGTCACACCCACGGGGAACGTGGGGTCATGTCCCCTCCCAGCCCCTCAGGCACCCCCCAAGCTGTGACCCCAGCACCCCGAAAGACTCTGTGCTCCCCTCCCGCCATCGCCCAGCCCTGCCTGGGTGGGCAGCACCCACGCAGGGACCCCCTCGAAGGCAGTTGAGGCCGTGCAGCTCATTGCATGCCAGGGGAGCGAGCAGACACCCACCGGGGCTGCCGCAGGGCTGAACGGGGGGGCCCGGACCCCCCCCAGCCGGGGCCAGCGTAGCCCAGCTGAGGCTGTGGGTCCTGATGGATCCCAAACCCCCCCTCACCCCCTTTGGGGACCCCCCACCCCAAGGTGCTGCCCAAGGGGAGGGGGCATTGGTTGGTGCCCGCAGCAGCGCTGCCCAGGGCCCCAAAACCAGGGTGGGACAGGGGGCACAGCCCCCCCCCCCCCCCCTGCATTGCTGTGCGCATTGGTAGGGATGGTTTGGGGGGGCTCTGGGGGGTAGGGGCACCCAAAACGGGGGCCTGCCCCTACCCGGGCACCCTGGGCAGAGCAGAGTGGGCAGGGGGCTGTGCCCCTGCTCGGACCCAGCACGGGGAGGTGGGGAGGGAACCCCAAAATTCCAGCCCCTGCCGCCTGCAGAGCCTTGGAGAAGGGAGCATCCCCCCCGCCCCCAAGCTTTCCCCGGCCGGTGCAGCTGCTCCGGCCCTGCCAGGAGGGTTTTGCCAACATGGTGGCATCCGGCGACAGGGGACGGCAGGGCTCTGCCGCGATGGCTGAGCCTGGCACCGCGCCCCGGGCACCAACAAGGGGGGGCACGGAGCTGCCTTGGGGGTCCCACACTCGAAGGTGGCCATGGACATAGTGGGGACACGCACAGGGCACGCGGTGGGGACACGCACGTGGCACGCAGTGGGGACACGCACGTGGCAGGTGGTGGGAACACGCACGTGGCAGGCGGTGGGGACACGCACGTGGCACACGGTGGGGACACACACGTGGCAGGCGGTGGGGACACACACGTGGCAGGCGGTGGGAACACGCACGTGGCAGGCGGTGGGGACACGCATGTGGCACACACGCAGTGGGGACACGCAAGTGGCATGTGGTGGGGACACGCACGTGGCAGGCAGTGGGGACACACACGTGGCAGGCGGTGGGGACACGCAGGTGGCACGCGGTGGGGACACGCAGGTGGCATGCGGTGGGAACACACACGTGGCAGGCGGTGGGGACACACACGTGGCACGCACACAGTGGGGACACGCACGTGGCAGGCGGTGGGGACACGCACATGGCAGGCGGTGGGGACGCACAGGGCACGTGGTGGGAACACGCATGTGGCAGGCAGTGGGGACACGCATGTGGCACACAGTGGGGACACGCACGTGGCACGCGGTGGGAACACGCACGTGGCACGCGGTGGGGACACGCACGCCCATCCGGTCCTGCCCACCGGCACCCGTTTTCCGTAGGGAACCACTGCCTGGCTCCTGGGAAGGTCCCTGCTCTGTCACCGCTGGTGTCCCTGTGGCTCCGCACCCCGCTCCCCAGCCCAGCCCAATGCCTGCTCCCCGGCTGCTGCTTGACACCCCAAACCCCTGAGGCAGCCCCACCATGCCCAGCCCCCTCCCCAGCCCCCTCTCACCCCACGGCTCCCCTCCCTCCTGGCCGGAGTTGCCCCGTAAGGAGCAGAACATGCGTGAGCACCCATCACGGCCAGCGGGTGCAGCCGGGGGTCTCCCACCGACCGTGACCCCAGGGAGAGGTGACCCCTCGGGGCAGCCCCAGGGCCAGGCAGGGAGCCGGGGGTCACCCAGTGTCCCCAAGCTCTGGGCTTTGGCTCCTCGCACCGGCTTTGGCGTTTCCCGGCTGCCATTTCCCCCGGTGCCAGCCGGAGGAGCTGGGGTGCTCGGGGACGGCGTGCGTGGCCACCCTAACCGCGTCCTGGCAGCCCCCTCCCGTCCCACCGATGCTGAGAGCATCTGCCTTAACACCCGTAAATATTTATCGCCCCTGACGCAGGCAGTGACCCCTGGGGTGCACCTGCAGCCCACCCAACTCCCCCCAATTCCCTCGGACGGGGGTTCACCATCCCTGGAGGGGTTCAACAAACGGGCAGAGGTGGCACTGGGGGACATGGTTTAGTGGGCATGGGGGTGTTGGGTTGATGGTTGGGCTGATGATCTTAGAGATCCTTTCCAACCTTAATGATTCCTAGTTTTACTTTCATTAAAAATAATCCAGGCACCAAGCCAGGACACATGAAATTATGACTCTGCCCTTAACTGGTTTAGTGTGGACTTGGCAGTGTAGGTTAATGGTTGGACTGGGTGATTTTAAAGGGCTTTTCCAACCCAAACAATTCCATGATTCTGTGATCCCGCACAAGGGTGCGGGACCTGGCCACACAACCAGGAGTGCGAGCTCCACAGCCCCCGTGGAGCCCCCAGCCCCACCTGGGGGTCTCCTCCAGCCCCAGGGGACACGGGGGGGGGGGGGGGCTGTTCCCATGGGAAAGCAGCTGGGGTGGGGGCTCCCACGAGCCATGGTCACCCCAAGGACCCTCCCTGGCCCCCCCTTTCATCCCACCCCTTTGCACGGAGGTGGGACAAAGGTCTGGGACAAGGCAGGGCAGGGAGGGGGACCCACCTGGGGACCCCGGGGACACCCCCCGACCCTGCCCTGCCCACGTCCCCCTGTGGCATGTGGCCCCCGGGGCTGCGGGTGCCGGCTCCCACCCCCAGCCTCTCCGGAGCAGCCACGATGTTTAGATTAGAGGATAATGTGCTGGAAATAATTGCCTTAATCAAGAAAGGTTAATGAGGCTGCCTGCGCGTACAATGGCGGCAGGCGCCAGTGCAGCCCGGGGCGAGCGGGAGCATTCGGGGAGCGGAAGCCGCGGCGCAGCCGGCACCAGGCCCCATGCCCACGGTGAACCGGCAGCCCCTGCCCCGCGGCTGCCCGCCGGGACCCTCCTGCAGCCGATGGGCGCAGTCGGCACGTGTTTGGGGTCACCTCGTCCCCGTGCCCCCCTTGGAGATGTGCCACATTCCCATGGGACGCAGGCTGCCACCGAGGCCAGCTGGGGTCTGGCAGCCGCGGGACGCTGCCGTGTGCCGGGGGGGCTCTGCCGTGGAGCCCCCTGCCTACGTGGGGGTCCCCATCCCGCAGCCAAGGCGTCCCCCCGGGGTGGCCGTGACCTGCCGGGGGTCGCGGCTGTCCCCAAAGGGAGCAGGGGCTGTGGGCGCAGCCACCGCCTGGCCCCGCGCCGCGGTGCAGCAGCTGGTGCCGGAATTGGCACTTCAGGGAGAGCGAGCGCTCAATGGCTCTTCAGGCTGCGCTCGAGGGAGCTGCGGCGCAGGGCGAGAGCTGGGGCGGGGAGGGGACGTGCCCCCACGGCCCCTCGCTGCGGGGAACCGGGGATCCCTCCCGCCGCCCCCCGGGGACCCGCTGCCAGCGAGGGGCTCAGCTCAGCAAGGCGGGAGCACCCCGCTGCTGTGGGGGTCTGCACCCCTCAGGACCACCCAGGCCAGCCCCCAAATCCTCGGGGACCTTGTGCCACCTCCCAGGCTGCGGGACCGGGGATGTTGGGGCCAAGCCCTGGGAGGGGGCTGCAGCCGGGGGTCTGGGCAGGGACCCCACTGTGCCCCGGCTGCTGCTGCCGCCTGCTCCGCTCCGCGTCTCGCCGGGAACAGGGACACCTGCAGGCTGCGGGCCCGGGCGCTGCACGCTGCAGCAAGGCCCTGCATGCTTGCGATGGTGCTCTGCACGCTCGCACGCTGCAATGGGGCCCCGCACGCTTGCAATGGTGCAACGGGGCCCCGCATGCTCGCATGCTGCCCTGCATGCTCCCGTGCTGCAACAGTGCCCTGCACGCTCCCATGCTGCAACAGTGCCTTGCATGCTCCCATGCTGCAATAGTGCCCTGCATGCTCGCATGCTGCCTTGCACGCTCCCACACAGCAACAGTGCCCTGCACGCTTGCAGTGGTGCCCTGCATGTTTGCATGCTTGCAACAGGGCCCTGCACACTCACCCTGCTGTCCTGCACACTCACACGCTGCAGCAGCACCCTGCGCTGGCAATGGTGCCCTGCATGCTCGCACGCTGCAGCGGTGCATCAGATGCTCACAACAGCGCCTTGCACACTCATATGCTGCAATGGTGCCCTTCACACACACGCTGCAGCAGTGTACTAGTGCTCGCAACGGTGCTGTGCACACTCGCACGCTGCAACAGTGCCCTGCGTACTTGCGGTGGTGCCCTGCACACTTCACGCACTGCAGTGGTGCCCTGCACACTCACACTCATGCCCTGCATGCACAACCCAGTCACATTCACAATCATGCTCTGCACACATTTGTGCCCAGCACGCATACCCCGCTCACATCCTCGCACCAGCACCTTGCACGTGCCTACTGCTTGTTTGCAGCGGTGCCCTGCACACGCACCCTGCTTGCACGAGCACTCAAGCTCGCATCAGTGCCCTGCATTTGCACGCTACCTGCTTGAGCAACGTGCTCGCATCAGTGCCCCGCATGCACAATCCCACTCACACAAGCGCTGCGCTTGCACCCGTGCGCTGCACACACGTCCCATTGCACAAGCAACGTGCTTGCAACAGGACCCTGCGCGTGCATCCTGCTTGCACGAGCACCGCACCCACACTGGTGCCCCACACAGCACCCTGCTCACGAGTCACACGCTCACATCGGTGCCTTGCATGCACGTCCTCCTTGCACAAGCACCACGCTCACGCTGGCGCCCTGCATGCATCCTGCTTGCACGAGCGCTGGCAGCACGCCCGGCGCAGAGACAGGGTGCTCAGCCGCACATGGCGGGGGGAGAGCCCCCCTACTGCCGTGTGTAGTAGGTGTGGGTGCGTGCATGCATGTGTGCGCATGTGTGTGCATGCCTCCGTGCCCGGCACACGCACCCGGCTCGTTGCTGCACGCTAAGGAGGGACGCGGCTGGGCTTGGGGGAGCCCGGTGGTGCCCAGTGCTCGCCGAGCCCCCCGGCTGCAGCGGGACCTGCAGCTGTGGGGGGGAGCTGGAGCTGAAAACCCCACGGGGATACATCCGTGTCCCTGTCCCCGTCCCTGTCCCCTCCCCAGCCGGGCCCCGGCAGAGCGGGACCGGGCGGCCCCGGCTGTACCGGACCACAAGAGGGCTGTCGCGGCCCGCGGATGGTGCCTGCACCCCAAAATGCATCCCTGCCTGCACCCCTGGCCCTGCACCCCAACATGCATCCCTGCCTATGCACCCCAGCCTGCACCCCTGCCCTTGCACCCCTGGCCCTGAACCCCAACATTAATCACTACCTGCACCCCAACCTGCATCCCTGCCCTTCACCCCAACCTGCATCTCTGCCCTGCACCCCAATTTGCATCCCTGCCTGCATCCTTGGCATTACACCCCTGGCCCTGCACCCCAACATGCATCCCTGCCTGCACCCCTGGCCCTGCACCACAACATGAATCTCTGCCCTGCACCCCAACATGGAACCCTGCCTGCATCCTTGGCCTTGTACCCCTGGCCCTGCACCCCAACATGCATCCCTGTCTGCACCCCTGGCCTTGCACCCCAACCTGCATCCCTGCCTGCATCCTTGGCATTACACCCCTGGCCTTGTACCCCAACATGGATACCTGCATGCATCCCTGAGCCTGCACCCCAACCTGCACCCCTGCCCTTGCACCCCTGGCCCTGCACCCCAGCATAGATCCCTGGCTGCATCTTTGGCCTTGCACCCCCAGCCCTGCACCCCAGCATGGATCCCTGCCTGCACCCCTGGCCTTGCACCCCAACATGGATCCCTGCCCATGCACCCCAACCTGCACCCCTGCCCTTGCACCCCTGGCCCTGCACCCCAACATGCATCCCTGCCTGCACCCGTGGCCCTGCACCACAACATGAATCTCTGCCCTGCACCCCAACATGGATCCCTGCCTGCATCCTTGGCCTTGCACCCCTGGCCCTGCACCCCAACATGCATCACTGCCTGCATCCCTGGCCTTGCACCCCTGGCCCTGCACCCCAACATGGATCCCTGCCTGCATCCCTGGCCTTGCACCCCAACATGCATCACTGCCCATGCACCCCAACCTGCACCCCTGCCCTTGCACCCCTGGCCCTGCACCCCAACATGGATCCCTGGCTGCATCTTTGGCCTTGCACCCCCAGCCCTGCACCCCAACCTGCACGCCTGGCCACGCACCCCAGCCCCTGCACAGCCACCTTGCACCCCAGCCCTGCACCCCAGCACGCACAGCTTCGGGTCCCTGAAGCCACGGGGTTCCGTGGGGTTCAGCTGGCTCCCGTGGAGGGCCCGAAAGGTCCGGGGGCTCTCCGGGCTGGGGGCAACACTCCCAGCACGGCCTGGGAGCACCCACCCCACGCAGCCATCTCTCCATGGCTCTCCCACCCCGGAACACCCCGCTCCCCTTCCAGCCGCCCACCCGCAGCCCTGGAGGGCTCCGGCACCTGGCAGCCTTTGCAGCGCCGTATTTAAGAGCGATGCTGACATTTCCAGCTTTCGGGACGCGTCAGGAGCTCTCAGCCGCTCCTTGCGGCTCATTAACAGCCAGACGAGCTGCAGCAGTAATTGCTTTAATTTATTTGCTTACGGCTGGGGCAGAGGGGAGACGCATGTGGCACTCGCTGCCGTTATGGGGACCATATGGAAACCATTTATCACCATTTGCTGCAGCGGGGCAGGCGGGGCGGGGAACCACTTTTATTAACTCACTTGTCACGTTAAACTTTTCTAATCAAGCTCACGCTGCGAGCAACATGGCTGGTAGCATGGCCCGTGGGCCAGAGAGCGGCCATTGCCCGGGGCTGGGCGGTGCCGAGGAGGGGCTGGGGCAAGTGTGGGTGCTGCAGGTGGCAGCCCATGCACCAGCCCCACCTCAGCCCTTGCATGGCCCCACGCACCACCCCGAGCTCTTGCATGGCCCCGTGCACCATCCCATGCACCATCCCTACCTCAACCCTTGCATGGCCCCATGCACCATCCCGTGCCCAGCCCTTGCACGGCCCCGTGCACCATCCCGTGCACCAGCCCCACCTCAACCCTTGCATGGCCCCGTGCACCATCCCCAGCCCTTGCATGGCCCCGTGCACCGTGCCCAGCCCTTGCATGGCCCCGTGCACCACCCCGAGCCTTTGCATGGACCCCTGCACCATCCCCAACCCTTGCATGGCCCCGTGCACTGTGCCCAGCCCTTGCATGGCCCCGTGCACCACCCCGAGCCCTTGCATGGACCCCTGCACCATCCCCAACCCTTGCATGGCCCTGTGCACCATCCCGTGCCCAGCCCTTGCACCATCCCCACCTCAGCCCTTGCACGGCCCCGTGCACCATCCCGTGTTCAGCACTTGCATGGGCCCCGTGCCCCATCCCATGCACCATCCCCACCTCAACCTTTGCACAGCCCCGTGCACTGTCCCCAGCCCTTGCACGGCCCTGTGCACCATCCTGTGCCCAGCCCTTGCACAGCCCTGTGCACCATCCCGTGCCCAGCCCTTGCCAAACAGGGCAGAGCATGGGGAGGGGGCAGCACGGATGCGGACCCCCAGCTCCCGGCTGTCCCAGGGCAGAGGGGCCCACGCAGGGCAGAGGTGCCCAGGGGTTGCTCCTTCTCCCCTGCGGAGCAGAGCCCCATGCGAGCAAGGTGGGGAAGGCAGCGCTGGGTGCCTGGGACAGGCATGGCTGGGGCATGTGGGCCCCTTCCCGGCTCTGGGGTCATGCAAGCCCCTCCCAGCCCTCGCTGGCCCCAACCACCCCAGCAGCGTGCGAGCCCTGCGTTGCCAGCAGCCTCCAGGCTCCCACCAGTCCAGCATGCCCAGGTCCCCCCCACCCCGGCACCCCCATCCTCAGGGTGCCCCATCCCTGTGGCTGACCCCCCCCGTGCAGCCCATCCCTGGGTGCCCAGGAGCCCCCCGGCCACCAGCCTCCCACTGGGCGCACACACCCCCCTCCACCCCACAGCATCTCTTCGGAAGATGAACAAACCAAGCACGAGACAGCTGATACCCCACAGCTCGCAGCCCCCCAGCACCCCTGCCAGCCCCCCAGCACCCCTGCCCAGCGCTGGCCACAGCAGCCCCCCCTCAGCCCACCAGCTCTGTCACAGCCTGGGTTCTAAATGATTCAAGAGCAGTTGAGGAGCTGGGCGCTCATCTCTTGTGCAAGGAAATGAGCCACATGCTAAAAAGCTGCACCCGGGATAAATTAATTTACTCCAATTAGCGAGGGCTGTCAGGCTGCAGCATTGTTTTGCTGGGAACTTAACAGCAACAAAGCGGGGAGGGGGCTGCGCTGCAAGGTGATGCCGCCGGAGCCCCTGGGCACTGGAGAGTGGGTTGCACGGGCTGTAGGGGGTGCATGGGCTGCATGGGTTGCACAGGGTGCATGGGGTGCATGGGAAGCACAGGCTGTACAAGGTGCAGAGGCTGCATGGGCTGCATGGGCTGCATGGGTTGCACAGGGTGCACAAGGTGCATGGGGTGCACGGGGAGCACAGGATGCACAGGGTGCATGGGCTGCTGGGGTGCATGGGTGGCACAGGGTGCACAAGGTGCATGGGCTGCACAGGGAGCACAGGCTGTACAAGTTGCACAGGGTGCATGGGCTGCACATGGTGCACGGGGAGCACAGGCTGTACAAGCTGCACAGGGTGCATGGGCTGCACAGAGTGCACAGGGTGCATGGGCTGCATGGGTTGCACAGGGTGCACATGGTGCATGGGGTGCACGGGGAGCACAGGATGCACAGGGTGCATGGGCTGCATGGGGTGCATGGGTGGCACAGGGTGCACAAGGTGCATGGGCTGCACAGGGAGCACAGGCTGTACAAGTTGCACAGGGTGCATGGGCTGCACAGAGTGCATAGGATACACAGGGTGCATGGGCTGCATGGGGTGCATGGGTAGCACAGGGTGCACTAGGTGCATGGGCTGCACGGGGAGCACAGGCTGTACAAGCTGCACAGGGTGCATGGGGAGCACAGGCTGTACAAGCTGCATGGGGTGCATGGGCTGCACAGGGTGCATGGGCTGCACAGGGTGCATGGGGAGCACAGGCTGTACAAGCTGCATGGGGTGCATGGGCTGTACAAGCTGAACAGGGTGCATGGGCTGCACAGAGTGCACAGGGTGCACAGGCTGTACAAGCTGAACAGGGTGCATGGGCTGCACAGAGTGCACAGGGTGCACAGGCTGTACAAGCTGAACAGGGTGCATGGGCTGCACAGGGTGCACAGGGTGCATGGGGAGCACCGGCTGTACAAGCTGCATGGGGTGCATGGGCTGCACAGGGTGCACAGGCATGGAAGCGCAGTGTAGCAAGGCGGGGGAACACCCATCCTGCACCCTCCCGGGCATGGCCTCATCTCACACCCTCGGAGCGGTGCAGAAAGGAGCAGGGAGCACCCGCGGGTGGGATTTAATCACGTCTCACCCCTGTGACCCCCAGCAACGGACCCAGCCTGGGTGCCGAAGAGGCCCAGAGAGGGAACGGAGAGGGGACGGCAGAGGGAAGCGGGGCAGGATGGGACATGGCTCTGCCCAGGAGCTGCTCCACGTTAGGGAACAAGGAGCCCACCTGGACCCCTCCCTGGGGGGACATGGCCCCTGCCGTGGCCTTCCCAGAGGCATCCGTCTGTGCCAGAGCTGAGCGCCCGATGGATTCCAGTGCTGGCCCTGGAGCTGCAGTCGCCGGCGCTGCCCAGCGGCACTGCCCTTGCCAGGGGAGCTGGGCTCACTGGGGGGCATAGGATGGGCCGACAGCGCGCACGCAGAGGGGCTGACCCCCCACGGCACGGTGGCATGCTGTCATGGAGGGCTCTGGCAGCCTTTCCAGACACCTCCAGGGCTGCAGGGCAGAAAAGGCACGTGACCCGAGACCCCTCCCCAGCCCGGTCCCCCTGGGTGGAGGTGCAAGGAGGTGGCGGATGAGGGGCGGATGCGGGGGATGTATTCAGGTGGGGGTCTCGGGCACAGCTCAGCAGCTGAGCGGGAGGGCCTGGACAGGCAGCAGCACCAGCAGCTGTGTGATGCTGAGGAAGGATGGGCAGGAAGAGCACGGTGAAGAAGGCAGCCGGGGTCAGCAGAAGGCTGGTGAGGAATCATAGAATCATAGAATCCTAGAATTGTTTAGGTTGGAAAAGCCCTTTAAGATCATCCAGTCCAACCAGTAACCTACACTACCTTTGCAGCACGCCATGAGGGGCTGAGGACATGGAGAAGGGCTGGGGCCGTGGAGATGGGCTAGGACTTGGAGATAGGCAGGGGACATGGAGATGGGCTGGGGGCGTGGAGATGGGTTGGGGACATGGAGATGGGTTGGGGACATGGAGAAGGGCTGGGGATGTAGAGATGGGTTGGAGCCATGGAGATGGGCTGGGACATGGAGATGCATTGGGGATGTAGAGATAGGTTGGGTCCGTAGAGATGGGTTGGGATATGGTGATGGTCTGGGATGTGGAGAAAGAGGTGAGAGCCAGCCCAGGAGCAGGCAGGCTTGGGCATCTCCATCCCCGGAGATGTGTGCTGGTCCTGGAACTGCGCAGGCATGGGACACACAGCCCTAGCACACATGGATGCCCACCCATGGACACAGTGCTCCAGCACACGCCAACACCCTCCCATGGGACACAACCCCCGGGGACACAGAGCCGGCGCAGGCGGACACGAGGGAGACACACACCCATCATATAGTCATTCCAGCTTTATTGGAGCCATGGCCGCGGTGGTGCGGTGGTGCGGTGGCGGTGGTGACTGGGGCTGTCGGGGACGCTGGCTCCGCAGGCGCCCAGTGCTGGGGTCAGCTCAGCGGCGGCGGCTGCGTGTCCCACGGCGCCGGCGGCTCCTGTACCGGCGGCTGCGTGCCCCGGGCCGGCGTCGGCTCCCTCCATACCGGCGACGACGGCGGCTGTGGTACCGGTGCACGGTGCGGCGGCGGCGCCGGCTCCTGCTGCGGCTCCTGCTGCGCCGGGACCGGGCCATGGTGGTGTGGCCTGGTGTGTTTGGGGCCGCCCTGTCGTGCCGGGGGCCGAGGCTCTGTGCCCCCGTCTCCCTTTTATAGGGGTGCCTGGGCGAGGCCCTTTGTGATGCGGGCACGTGTCAGCGCCGATGTCATCAGTGACATCACAATGTCACCACGGTGCCGCCCGGCAGCGCGCGGCGTCCATGGCTCCCCATGGTGGTGGTCACGGGAGCAGGGGAAGGAGCAGGCTGCTTGTCGCGAGTGGTGAGGGCTTGTCTGGCAGGTGGCACCTGCCTGGCTGCTCAGGGCCACCCTTGGGTGCCTCCATGGCCCCAAATCCCTGGGGATAGCACAGGAGCAGCCACTGCTCCCTCAGGGAGGGCACCAGTGCCCAGGAGGCATGGAGATGGGCTGGGACGTGGAGATGGGCTGGGACGTGGAGGTGGGCTGGGACGTGGAGGTGGGCTGGGACATGGAGCCGGGGGTGAGAGGCAGCAGAGGAGCCGTCAGGCTGGGGCATCTCCATCCCTGGAGAGGTGTGCTGGTGATGCAGAGAGCAGGCCAAAAAGGAGGAGATAGAATCCTAGAATCCTAGAATCATTTAGGTTGGAAAAGACCTTTAAGATAGAATCATAGAATCATAGAATCATCCAGGTTGGAAAAGACCCCTAAGATCATCTAGTCCAACCATTAACCTACACTACCAAGTCCACACTAAACCAATGAAGGGTAGACCAGACTGAACCATGTCCCAGAGTGCCACCTCTGCCCGTTTTTTGAACGCTTCCAGGGATGGTGACTCCACCACCTCTCTGGGCAGCCTGTTCCAATGCTTGACTACCCTTTCCGTGAAGAAATTTTTCCTAATTTCCAACCTAAACCTCCCCTGGCGCAGCTTGAGCCCATTTCCTCTCGTCCTATTGCTAACTACATGGGAGACCATGCAAGCAATGGATGTCAGTTACTTGGATTTCTGTAAAGCATTCAACACAGTCCCCCACAACATCCTTCTCTCTCAATTGGAGAGATATGGGTTTGATGGGTAGACTGTTCGATGGATAAGGAATTGGTTGGATGGTCGCATCCAGAGGGTCGTGTTCAATGGCTCGATGTCCACATGGAGACCAGTGACAAGTGGGGTCCCTCAGGGGTCCGTTCTAGGACCGGTGCTATTTAACATCTTCATCAATGACATAGACAGTGGGATCGAGAGCACCCTCAGCAAGTTTGCAGATGACACCAAGCTGAGTGGTGCCGTTGACACACCAGGAGGACAAGATGTCATCCAGAGGGACCTGGACAAGCTGGACAGGTGGGCCTGTGTGAGCCTCATGAGGTTCAACAAGGCCAAGTGCAAGGTCCTGCACCTGGGATGGGGCAACCCCCGGTATCAGCACAGGCTGGGGGATGAAGAGATTGAGAGCAGCCCTGTGGAGAAGGACTTGGGGGTACTGGTGGATGAAAAGCTGGACATGACCAGCTGGGCAATGTGCGCTGGCAGCCCAGAAAGCCAACCGTGTCCTGGGCTGCATCCCCAGCAGCGTGGCCAGCGGGGCAAGGGAGGGGATTCTGCCCCTCTGCTCCGCTCTGGTGAGACCTCATCTGGAGTACAGCATCCAGCTCTGGGGCCCTCAGCGCAAGAAGGACATGGACCTGCTGGAGCGGGTCCAGAAGAGGGCCACCAAAATGATCCAAGAGCTGGAACACCTCTCCTATGAGGCCAGGCTGAGAGAGTTGGGATTGTACAGCTAGAGAAGAGAAGGCTGCGAGGAGACCTTATTGCAACCTTCCAGTACTTAAAGGGGGCCTACAGGAAAGATGGGGAGAATCTTTTTAGCAAGGCCTGTTGTGACAGGACAAGGAATAATGGATTTAAACTAAAGAAGAATAGATTTAGACTAGACATTAGAAAGAAATTTTCTACAATGAGGGTGGTAAAGCACTGGAACAGGTTGCCCAGAGAGGCAGTGGAGGCCCCATCCCTGGCCACATTCAAGGTCAGGTTGGACGGGGCTCTGAGCACCCTGATCTGGTTAAAGCTGTCCCTGCTCACTGCAGCGGGGTTGGGCTAGATGACCTCTAAAGGTCCCTTCCAACCCAAAGCATTCCATGATTCTATGATTCTATAAACACCCACCTCACTACACCCTCCTTTCAAGTAGTTGTAGAGAGAGATAAGGTCTCCCCTCAGCCTCCTCTTCTCTAGGCTAAGCAATCCCAGCTCCCTCAGCCGCTCCCCATCAGCCCTGTGCTCCAGACCCTGCCCCAGCTCCGCTGCCCTTCTCTGGACACGCTCCAGCACCCCAATGTCCTTCTTGTGCTGAGGGGCCCAAAACTGGACACAGCATTCCAGGTGCAGCCTCAAGGGTGCCAAGTACAGGGGGATGATCCCTGCCCTGCTCCTGCTGGCCACGCTATTCCTGATACAAGCCAGGATGCTGTTGGCCTTCTTGGCCACCTGGGCACACTGCTGGCTCATGTTCAGCCGCTGTCGACCAACACCCCCAGCTCCTTTTCAGCCAGGCAGCTTTCCAGCCACTCTTCCCCCAGCCTGTAGCGTTGCATGGGGTTGTTGTGAGCCAAGTGCAGGCCCCGGCACTTGGCCTTGTTAAAGCTCACACAGTTGGCCTCGGCCCATCGGTCCAGCCTGTCCAGGTCCCTCTGCAGGGCCATCCTACCCTCCAGCAGATCGACACTCCCACCCAGCTAGGTGTCATCTGCAAACTTCCTGAGGGTGCACTCAATCCCCTCATCCAGATCACTGATAAAGATATTAACCCAGGTTGGCCCCAAACAGAGCCCAGGGGAACACCGCTCGTGACCGGCTGCCAACTGGACTTAACTCCATTCACCGCTACTCTCTGGGCTCGGCCACCCAAACAGTTTTTTACCCAGTGAAGACTACGCCCGTCCAAATGCCGCGCCCAGGGGCAGATGCCCAGCCTGAGCTGTGTGTGGGGCAGCTGAGGGGGGAAATGCCCCCTCCCTGGCCTGGGGGGTGGGCAAACGCTGCCCGCGGGGCCGGAGCCGGGGGCAGAGCCGCGAGAGGCCACGGGGCCAATGGTCACGGCAGGGCTCAGGACCCAGCTGGGGACACATTGCGAAGACGTGGCGACTCTTGCCCAAAGCAACACAAAGCAACGGCAGACTACTTAGAAAGCAGCCAAGGTGACCAACTACTTGAAGAGCCGCTGAAAAAACACCGCTGCGTGCGCTACGTTTTCCTGGCGCGCTACCAGTGCCTCTTGGTTTGTGAAAGATGGGGACAAAAGCAACATGCCGGTTTTAGCATCTGTCTTTCTTTCTTTCTGGAATAAAAAAGGGCCTTTCCTATCTTCCTGTTGCATGTCCTTTCCCTCCTTTGTAAAAGGGCAGGGGTGCTGGTGCCCCATCTCGTCTCCAGAGCCTTGCTGGCAGGCTGCCTTGCTCCCATGGGTCAGGGCGCTGCCATTCCCCCCAGCTCGGGAGCGGCAGAGCCTCGGGGAGCGTTGTGGCGGTCCTCGTCCTGTCTGCGGGAAGTGCAATACGTTTAAGCAAGGGCTCCTGCCTAGGGAAAGGGCAGCTTTACGGTTCCACGGGAGGGAGATGACATTGGTGTGGAGCACAGCCTCGTGTCATGTCATGTCCCTGCGGGGCTGCCAGGACCAAGGGCAGCTGCAAGGGCCTTTGCAGCGCGCCATGAGGGGCTGAGGACATGGAGATGGGCCGGGGCCGTGGAGATGGGCTAGGACTTGGAGATAGGCAGGGGACGTGGAGATGGGCTGGGACCGTGGAGATGGGTTGGGGACATGGAGAAGGGCTGGGGCCGTGGAGATGGGTTGGGGACATGGAGATGGGCTGGGGCCGTGGAGATGGGTTGGGGATGTAGGGATGGGTTGGGGCCATGGAGATGGGCTGGGACATGGAGATGCATTGGGGATGTAGAGATAGGTTGGGTCCGTAGAGATGGGTTGGGATATGGTGATGGTCTGGGATGTGGAGAAAGGGGTGAGAGCCAGCCCAGGAGCAGGCAGGCTTGGGCATCTCCATCCCCGGAGATGTGTGCTGGTCCTGGAACTGCGCAGGCATGGGACACACAGCCCTAGCACACATGGATGCCCACCCATGGACACAGTGCTCCAGCACACGCCAACACCCTCCCATGGGACACAACCCCCGGGGACACAGAGCCGGCGCAGGCGGACACGAGGGAGACGCACACCCATCATATAGTCATTCCAGCTTTATTGGAGCCATGGCCGCGGTGGTGCGGTGGTGTGGAGGCGGTGGTGACCGGGGCTGTCGGGGACGCTGGCTCCGCAGGCGCCCAGTGCTGGGGTCAGCTCAGCGGCGGCGGCTGCGTGTCCCACGGCGCCGGTGGCTCCTGTACCGGCGTCTGCGTGCCCCGGGCCGGCGTCGGCTCCCTCCATACCGGCGACGACGGCGGCTGTGGTACCGGTGCACGGTGCGGCGGCGGCGGCGCCGGCTCCTGCCGCGGCTCCTGCTGCGCCGGGACCGGGCCATGGTGGTGTGGCCTGGTGTGTTTGGGGCCGCCCTGTCGTGCCGGGGGCCGAGGCTCTGTGCCCCCGTCTCCCTTTTATAGGGGTGCCTGGGCGAGGCCCTTTGTGATGCGGGCACGTGTCAGCGCCGATGTCATCGGTGACATCACAATGTCACCACGGTGCCGCCCGGCAGCGCGCGGCGTCCATGGCTCCCCATGGTGGTGGTCACGGGAGCAGGGGAAGGAGCAGGCTGCTTGTCGCGAGTGGTGAGGGCTTGTCTGGCAGGTGGCACCTGCCTGGCTGCTCAGGACCACCCTTGGGTGCCTCCATGGCCCCAAATCCCTGGGGATAGCACAGGAGCCGCCACTGCTCCCTCAGGGAGGGCACCAGTGCCCAGGAGGCATGGAGATGGGCTGGGACGTGGAGATGGGCTGGGACGTGGAGATGGCTGGGACGTGGAGATGGGCTGGGATGTGAAGATGGGCTGGGACGTGAAGATGGGCTGGGACGTGGACAGAGGCGTGGGACGTGGAGGTGGGCTGGGACATGGAGCCGGGGGTGAGAGGCAGCAGAGGAGCCGTCAGGCTGGGGCATCTCCATCCCTGGAGAGGTGTGCTGGTGATGCAGAGAGCAGGCCAAAAAGGAGGAGATGTCCCTAGTCAAGGGCAAGTGGGCTAAAGCTGGCGCACTATTCCCTGTTGTGGCTCTGAGCGCTGGCTCAGGTGGCCAAGGCTCGCAGGCCCTGGGAAAGAAAGAAGGGGAGCAGGTTCCCTGTCCTCCCCGGGAGGCGTGTGGAGGCTCGGCGTCAGGCGCAAGGAGCAGGGCCTCTGGGGGTGAGGGCTGTGCAATTGCCCAGGGCTGTGGGGTTCTGTGTGCGGGAGGGTGCTGAGAGGAGAAAGAAACTGTGGAGAGAGACATGCGAGGGGCCCTGAGGCAGGGCGGTGTGCCTGCGAGGCAGGAATGGCTGCCGCAGTAAGGGCAGCAGCGAGCTTTGGGCGTTGAGAGCACGGTGCAGGTTTGCCGGGGCTTCGGTGGTCCGTTTTGGGCTAGTCCAAAGTGGTATGCGAGAGGGAAGGAGAGGTGCGTCTGCCAGCAGCAAGCTGGCTTTGCTGAAGTGTCATGTGCGATCTCTTCCATAGCCCCTGGGAAGAGCGTTGTCATCTCTTGATCCTGAGCGAGGACGAACCAGCATGGAAATGAAATGCAGTTCCTCCTCCTCCTGCAGCAGAAAGATCCTAGAATCCTAGAATCCTAGAATCCTAGAATCCTAGAATCATTTAGGCTGGAAAAGACCTTTAAGATCATCCAGTCCAACCATTAACCTACACTACCAAGTCCACACTAAACCAACCAAGGGTAGACCAGACTGAACCATGTCCCCAAGTGCCACCTCTGCCTGTTTTATGAACACTTCCAGGGATGGGGACTCCACCACGTCTTTGGGCAGCCTGTTCCAATGCTTGACCACCCTTTCTGTGAAGAAATCTCTGCCAATATCCAACCTGAACCTCCCCTGGCGCAGCTTAAGCCGATTTCCTCTTGTCCTATCACTAACTACATGGGAGAAGAGACCAACACCCACCTCACTCCTCACTCCCCCCTCCTTTCAGGGAGTTGTAGAGAGCAATAAGGTCTCCCCTCAGCCTCCTCTTCTCCAGGCTGAACACCCCCAGCTCCCTCAGCCGCTCCCCACCAGCCCTGTGCTCCAGACCCTGCCCCAGCTCCGCTGCCCTTCTCTGGACACGCTCCAGCACCCCAATGTCCTTCTTGTGCTGAGGGGCCCAAAACTGGACACAGCATTCCAGGTGCAGCCTCAAGGGTGCCGAGTACAGGGGGATGATCCCTGCCCTGCTCCTGCTGGCCACGCTATTCCTGATACAAGCCAGGATGCTGTTGGCCTTCTTGGCCACCTGGGCACACTGCTGGCTCATGTTCAGCCGCTGTCGACCAACACCCCCAGCTCCTTTTCGGCCAGGCAGCTTTCCAGCCACTCTTCCCCCAGCCTGTAGCGTTGCATGGGGTTGTTGTGAGCCAAGTGCAGGACCTGGCACTTGGCCTTGTTGAACCTCACACAGTTGGCCTCGGCCCATCGGTCCAGCCTGTCCAGGTCCCTCTGCAGGGCCATCCTACCCTCCAGCAGAGCGACACTCCCACCCAGCTAGGTGTCATCTGCAAACATCCTGAGGGTGCACTCAATCCCCTCATCCAGATCACTGATAAAGATATTAACCCAGGTTGGCCCCAAACAGAGCCCGGGGGAACACCACTCGTGACCGGCTGCCAACTGGACTTAACTCCATTCACCGCTACTCTCTGGGCTCGGCCACCCAAACAGTTTTTTACCCAGTGAAGACTACGCCCGTCCAAATGCCGCGCCTAGGGGTAGATGCCCAGCCTGAGCTGTGTGTGGGGCAGCTGAGGGGGGAAATGCCCCCTCCCTGGCCTGGGGGGTGGGCAAACACTGCCCGCGGGGCCGGAGCCGGGGGCAGAGCCGCGAGAGGCCGCGGGGCCAATGGTCACGGCAGGGCTCAGGACCCAGCTGGGGACACATTGCGAAGACGTGGCGACTCTTGCCCAAAGCAACACAAAGCAACGGCAGACTACTTAGAAAGCAGCCAAGGTGACCAACTACTTGAAGAGCCGCTGAAAAAACACCGCTGCGTGCGCTACGTTTTCCTGGCGCGCTACCAGTGCCTCTTGGTTTGTGAAAGATGGGGACAAAAGCAACATGCCGGCTTTAGCGTCTGTCTTTCTTTCTTTCTGGAATAAAAAAGGGCCTTTCCTATCTTCCTGTTGCATGTCCTTTCCCTCCTTTGTAAAAGGGCAGGGGTGCTGGTGCCCCATCTCGACTCCAGAGCCTTGCTGGCAGGCTGCCTTGCTCCCATGGGTCAGGGCGCTGCCATTCCCCCCAGCTCGGGAGCGGCAGAGCCTCGGGGAGCGTTGTGGCGGTCCTCGTCCTGTCTGCGGGAAGTGCAATACGTTTAAGCAAGGGCTCCTGCCTAGGGAAAGGGCAGCTTTACGGTTCCACGGGAGGGAGATGACATTGGTGTGGAGCACAGCCTCGTGTCATGTCATGTCCCTGCGGGGCTGCCAGGACCAAGGGCAGCTGCAAGGGCCTTTGCAGCGCGCCATGAGGGGCTGAGGACATGGAGATGGGCCGGGGCCGTGGAGATGGGCTAGGACTTGGAGATAGGCAGGGGACGTGGAGATGGGCTGGGACCGTGGAGATGGGTTGGGGACATGGAGATGGGTTGCGGATGTAGAGATGGGTTGGGGCCATGGAGATGGGCTGGGACATGGAGATGCATTGGGGATGTAGAGATAGGTTGGGTCCGTAGAGATGGGTTGGGATATGGTGATGGTCTGGGATGTGGAGAAAGGGGTGAGAGCCAGCCCAGGAGCAGGCAGGCTTGGGCATCTCCATCCCCGGAGATGTGTGCTGGTCCTGGAACTGCGCAGGCATGGGACACACAGCCCCAGCACACATGGACGCCCACCCATGGACACAGTGCTCCAGCACATGCCAACACCCTCCCATGGGACACAACCCTTGGGGACACAGAGCCGGCGCAGGCGGACACGAGGGAGACGCACACCCATCATATAGTCATTCCAGCTTTATTGGAGCCATGGCCGCGGTGGTGCGGTGGTGTGGAGGCGGTGGTGACCGGGGCTGTCGGGGTCGCTGGCTCCGCAGGCGCCCAGTGCTGGGGTCAGCTCAGCGGCGGCGGCTGCGTGTCCCACGGCGCCGGCGGCTCCTGTACCGGCGTCTGCGTGCCCCGGGCCGGCGTCGGCTCCCTCCATACCGGCGACGACGGCGGCTGTGGTACCGGTGCACGGTGCGGCGGCGGCGCCGGCTCCTGCTGCGGCTCCTGCTGCGCCGGGACCGGGCCATGGTGGTGTGGCCTGGTGTGTTTGGGGCCGCCCTGTCGTGCCGGGGGGCCGAGGCTCTGTGCCCCCGTCTCCCTTTTATAGGGGTGCCTGGGCGAGGCCCTTTGTGATGCGGGCACGTGTCAGCGCCGATGTCATCAGTGACATCACAATGTCACCACGGTGCCGCCCGGCAGCGCGCGGCGTCCATGGCTCCCCATGGTGGTGGTCACGGGAGCAGGGGAAGGAGCAGGCTGCTTGTCGCGAGTGGTGAGGGCTTGTCTGGCAGGTGGCACCTGCCTGGCTGCTCAGGGCCACCCTTGGGTGCCTCCATGGCCCCAAATCCCTGGGGATAGCACAGGAGCAGCCACTGCTCCCTCAGGGAGGGCACCAGTGCCCAGGAGGCATGGAGATGGGCTGAGACGTGGAGGTGGGCTGGGACATGGAGATGGGCTGGGCCGTGGACAGAGGCGCGGGACGTGGGGGTGGGCTGGGACATGGAGATGGGCTGGGATGTGAAGATGGGCTGGGACATCAGAGGCTGGTGCCATTGGTGGAACTTTGGGTTTTTCGATCACGGGGAGGTTTACATGGCACTCGGCCTGCTGGCAGCTGATGGAGATCGGCTGTCTCCAAAGGGGAAAAGGATCCTCGCCCATGAGTTGGCGGGACTCATTGAGAGGGCTTTAAACTAGGTTTGAAGGGGGAAGGGGATATAAACGGGCCCGCTAGTGAGGAGCCCAGGGGCAGCATGGCAACACTGGGGGCAAAATTGATAGCCCGGCTCAAGTGCATCTACACCAATGCACGTAGCACAGGCAACAAACAGGAGGAGCTGGAAGCCCTTGTGCAGCAGGATGGCTATGACATAGTTGCCACCACAGAAACGTGGTGGGACGACTCTCATGACTGGAGTGCTGCACTGGATGGCTATCAGCTCTTCAGAAGGGATAGGCAGGGAAGGAGAGGCAGTGGGGTGGCTCCGTATGTTAGGGAGTGTTTTGACTGCATAGAGCTCGACAGTGGTGATGACAAGGTCGAGTGCTTATGGGTAAGGATGAGGGGGAAGGCCAGCAAGGCGGATGTCCTGTTGGGAGTGTGCTGTAGACCACCCAGCCAGGATGTAGAGATAGATGAAGCGTTCTACAAGCGGCTGGCAGAAGTCTCGCAATTGCTAGCCCTTGTTCTCGTGGGGGACTTCAACTTGCCGGACATCTGCTGGAAATACAACACAGCAGAGAGGCAACAGTCTCGGAAGTTCCTAGAGTGTGTGGAGGATAACTTTGTGACGCAGCTGGTAAGCGAGCCTACCAGGGGAGGTGCCTCGCTTGACCTGCTGTTTACTAACAGAGAAGGGCTTGTGGGAAATGTCGAGGTCTGAGGCCGTCTCGGGCTTAGCGACCACGATATGATAAAGTTCTGAATTCTGGGCGATGCCAAGCGGAGGGGCAGCAAAACTGTTACGATGGACTTGCGGAGGGCAGACTTTGGCCTGTTGAGGACGCTGGTTGGGAAAGTCCCTTGGGAGGCAGTCCTGAAGGGCAAAGGGGTCCAGGAAGGCTGGGCCTTCTTCAAGAAGGAAGTCTTAAGGGCGCAGGAGCGGGCTGTCCCCGTGTGCCGTAAGACCAACCGGCGGGGAAAACGACCGGCCTGGCTGAATAGGGAGCTTTTGCGGGGACTCAGGATAAAAAGGAGAGTCTACCGCCTTTGGAAGAAGGGGCGGGCAACTCAGGAGGAGTACAGGGATCTTGTTAGGTCCTGCACGGAGGAAATTAGAAAGGCAAAAGCCCAGCAAGAAGTTAATCTGGCCAATGCTGTAAAAGATAATAAAAAATGCTTTTACGAGTACATCAGCAATAAAAGGAGAGCCAAGGAGGATCTCCATCCTTTGCTGGATGTAGGGGGGAACATTGTCACCAAGGACGAGGAAAAGGCTGAGGTACTTAACGCCTTCTGTGCCTCTGTGTTTAACAGCCAGACCGGTCATCCCCAGGGTACTCAGGCCCCTGAGCTAGAGGATAGTGACGGGGACCAGAATGGAGCCCTCATAGTCCAGGAGGAAGCAGTTAATGACCTGCTGTGCCACCTGGATGCTCACAAGTCTATGGGGCCAGATGGGATCCACCTGAGAGTACTGAGGGAGCTGGCAGAGGAGCTCACCAAGCCACTTTCCATCATCAGTCCTGGTTAACAGGGGAGGTCCCTGATGACTGGAGGCTTGCCAATGTGACGCCCATCTACAAGAAGGGCCGGAAGGAGGACCCGGGGAACTACAGGCCTGTCAGCCTGACCTCGGTGCCAGGAAAGGTTATGGAGAGGTTCATCTTGAGTGAACTCAACAGGCAAGTGAAGGTCAACCAGGGGATCAGGCCCAGCCAGCATGGGTTCATGAAAGGCAGGTCCTGCTTGACCAACCTGATCTCCTTTTATGACCTGGTGACATCCCTGGTAGATGATGGAAAGGCTGTGGATGTCGTTTACCTGGACTTTAGCAAAGCCTTTGACACCGTCTCCCATAATATTGTCCTTGGGAAGCTGGCAGCTCATGGCTTGGACGGGCGTCCTCCAAAGTCCCACCAAAGTCCCGGCAAACCTGCACCGTGCTCTCAACGCCCAAAGCTCGCTGCTGCCCTTACTGCGGCAGCCATTCCTGCCTCGCAGGCACACCGCCCTGCCTCAGGGCCCCTCGCATGTCTCTCTCCACACAGTTTCTTTCTCCTCTCAGCACCCTCCCGCACACAGAACCCCACAGCCCTGGGCAATTGCACAGCCCTCACCCCCAGAGGCCCTGCTCCTTGCGCCTGACACCGAGCCTCCACACGCCTCCCGGGGAGGACAGGGAACCTGCTCCCCTTCTTTCTTTCCCAGGGCCTGCGAGCCTTGGCCACCTGAGCCAGCGCTCAGAGCCACAACAGGGAATAGTGCGCCAGCTTTAGCCCACTTGCCCTTGACTAGGGACATCTCCTCCTTTTTGGCCTGCTCTCTGCATCACCAGCACACCTCTCCAGGGATGGAGATGCCCCAGCCTGACGGCTCCTCTGCTGCCTCTCACCCCCGGCTCCATGTCATACAATCATAGAATCATAAAATCATAGAATCGTTTAGGTTGGAAAAGACCTTTAAGATCATCCAGTCCAACCATTAACCTACACTACCAAGTCTACTCTAAACCACTTAAGGGTAGACTAGACTAAACCATGTCCCCAAGTGCCACCTCTGCCCGTTTTTTGAGCACTTCCAGGGATGGTGACTCCACCACGTCTCTGGGCAGCCTGTTCCAATGTTTGACCACCCTTTCCCTGAAGAAATTTTTCCTAATATCCAACCTAAACCTCCCCTGGCGCAGCTTAGAGCCCATTTCCTCTCATCCTATCGCTTGTTCCTTGGGAGAAGAGACCAACACCCACCTCCCTCCAACCTCCTTTCAGGTAGTTGTAGAGAGCGATAAGGTCTCCCCTCGGTCTCCTCTTCTCTAGGCTAAACAATCCCAGTTGCCATGCTTTGGGCAAATAGAAATTGCATGTTTCCATCAACCCATGTGTGTGTGAGCAATTATTTTGGAAATTGGGCAAAGGGAAAGAGATGGCTACTGTGCGCTCTTCCCTGTGGCCGGGTGTGGGGAGCCATTGCGTGTCCTGGGCATTGGTGGAATGTTGTCAATGCCGCGAGGGCAATGGCAGTGTTTTGGCTGGCCAAGGCGTCCCTAGGAGCATGCGAGGGCCCCCCTTGGGTGCCTGCAGCAGAGAGAGGCGGGGAGGGAGCACCCTAGCACAGCAAAGCCTCCTTTGTCAGCATGTGGGCAAGAGTTGCAGCCGGGATGGTGTGAGGATCCTCCTGTGCGCGCTTCTGTGCTCAGGCTGGGTGGAGGGTGAATGCGCGGGGTTGCGTGCAGGCAGGGAGCGGCGTGGGGCCTATGGCACGTGCCTGCGGGATGGCGGCTGGCAGCGTGGCAGCCCAGGAGCGAGGCGGTCGGAGCGGAAGGGAAGGCCCCCGGTTTGCGCTCGCCTCTCTGCTGGGAGCCTCCGTGGAGCGGGCGCGAGCGCCGGTGCCGAGGCAGTGGTGGCGCGGGCAGGCGCAGAGTGGCCGGCGCCGGCGCGTGCGGGCCTGACCGCCAGCGCTGGCCCGCTACCAGCCTGGGCAGGCCTAAGGCTGCCGGTTGCGGGCCCGGTCAAGTTCCTTGCCGTGCCCCCGTGTGCAGAAAGCCCGCAGGGGTGAATGTCTCGCCAGGGGCAGCTAGCCCGCCACGGGCAAATGTTCTGCGCGGGGCAAATGCCCCCTGGCCAGGTGCGGCCGCCCTGTCCAGGGGCAGATAGATAGCCCCCGGGGCAGACAGGCCTTGGGGCAGAGATCCCCCCCAGGGGCAGATCTCCCCTGCGCAGGTGTAAATGCCGCGCCCAGGGGCAGATGCCCAGCCTGAGCTGTGTGTGGGGCAGCTGAGGGGGGAAATGCCCCCTCCCTGGCCTGGGGGGTGGGCAAACGCTGCCCGCGGGGCCGGAGCCGGGGGCAGAGCCGCGAGAGGCCGCGGGGCCAATGGTCACGGCAGGGCTCAGGACCCAGCTGGGGACACATTGCGAAGACGTGGCGACTCTTGCCCAAAGCAACACAAAGCAACGGCAGACTACTTAGAAAGCAGCCAAGGTGACCAACTACTTGAAGAGCCGCTGAAAAAACACCGCTGCGTGCGCTACGTTTTCCTGGCGCGCTACCAGTGCCTCTTGGTTTGTGAAAGATGGGGACAAAAGCAACATGCCGGTTTTAGCGTCTGTCTTTCTTTCTTTCTGGAATAAAAAAGGGCCTTTCCTATCTTCCTGTTGCATGTCCTTTCCCTCCTTTGTAAAAGGGCAGGGGTGCTGGTGCCCCATCTCGTCTCCAGAGCCTTGCTGGCAGGCTGCCTTGCTCCCATGGGTCAGGGCGCTGCCATTCCCCCCAGCTCGGGAGCGGCAGAGCCTCGGGGAGCGTTGTGGCGGTCCTCTTCCTGTCTGCGGGAAGTGCAATACGTTTAAGCAAGGGCTCCTGCCTAGGGAAAGGGCAGCTTTACGGTTCCACGGGAGGGAGATGACATTGGTGTGGAGCACAGCCTCGTGTCATGTCATGTCCCTGCGGGGCTGCCAGGACCAAGGGCAGCTGCAAGGGCCTTTGCAGCGCGCCATGAGGGGCTGAGGACATGGAGATGGGCCGGGGCCGTGGAGATGGGCTAGGACTTGGAGATAGGCAGGGGACATGGAGATGGGTGGGGGCCATGGAGATGGGTTGGGGACATGGAGATGGGCTGGGGCCGTGGAGATGGGTTGGGGATGTAGAGATGGGCTGGGCCGTGGAGATGGGCTGGGACATGGAGATGCATTGGGGATGTAGAGATGGGTTGGGGCCATGGAGATGGGCTGGGACATGGAGATGCATTGGGGATGTAGAGATAGGTTGGGTCCGTAGAGATGGGTTGGGATATGGTGATGGTCTGGGATGTGGAGAAAGGGGTGAGAGCCAGCCCAGGAGCAGGCAGGCTTGGGCATCTCCATCCCCGGAGATGTGTGCTGGTCCTGGAACTGCGCAGGCATGGGACACACAGCCCCAGCACACATGGACGCCCACCCATGGACACAGTGCTCCAGCACACGCCAACACCCTCCCATGGGACACAACCCCCGGGGACACAGAGCCGGCGCAGGCGGACACGAGGGAGACGCACACCCATCATATAGTCATTCCAGCTTTATTGGAGCCATGGCCGCGGTGGTGCGGTGGTGTGGAGGCGGTGGTGACCGGGGCTGTCGGGGACGCTGGCTCCGCAGGCGCCCAGTGCTGGGGTCAGCTCAGCGGCGGCGGCTGCGTGTCCCACGGCGCCGGCGGCTCCTGTACCGGCGGCTGCTTGCCCCGGGCCGGCGTGGGCTCCCTCCATGCCGGCGACGACGGCGGCTCTGGTGCCAGTGCACAGTGCGGCTGTGGCGCCGGCTCCTGCTGCGGCTCCTGCTGCACTGGGACCGGGCCATGGTGGTGTGGCCTGGTGTGTTTGGGGCCGCCCTGTCGTGCCGGGGGCCGAGGCTCTGTGCCCCCGTCTCCCTTTTATAGGGGTGCCTGGGCGAGGCCCTTTGTGATGCGGGCACGTGTCAGCGCCGATGTCATCAGTGACATCACAATGTCACCACGGTGCCGCCCGGCAGCGCGCGGCATCCATGGCTCCCCATGGTGGTGGTCACGGGAGCAGGGGAAGGAGCAGGCTGCTTGTCGCGAGTGGTGAGGGCTTGTCTGGCAGGTGGCACCTGCCTGGCTGCTCAGGGCCACCCTTGGGTGCCTCCATGGCCCCAAATCCCTGGGGATAGCACAGGAGCCGCCACTGCTCCCTCAGGGAGGGCACCAGTGTCCAGGACGCATGGAGATGGGCTGGGATGTGGAGGTGGGCCGGGACGTGGAGATGGGCTGGGATGTGAAGATGGGCTGGGATGTGGAGGTGGGCCGGGACGTGGAGATGGGCTGGGATGTGGAGATGGGCTGGGACGTGGACAGAGGCAGGGGACGTGGAGGTGGGCTGGGACATTGAGCTGGGGGTGAGAGGCAGCAGAGGAGCCGTCAGGCTGGAGCATCTCCATCCCTGGAGACGTGTGCTGGTGGTGCAGAGAGCACGCCAAAAAGGAAGAGATAGAATCCTAGAATCGTTTTGAGGAGCCCAAAACTGGACACAGGATTCCAGGTGCGGCCTCACCAGAGCCGAGTACAGGAGGACAATCTCCTCCCTGCTCCTGCTGGCCACAGCGTTCCTGACACAAGCCAGGATGCTGTTGGCCTTCTTGGCCACCTGGGCACACTGCTGGCTCATGTTCAGCCGCTGTCGACCAACACCCCCAGCTCCTTTTCGGCCAGGCAGCTTTCCAGCCACTCTTCCCCCAGCCTGCAGCGCTGCATGGGGTTGTTGTGAGCCAAGTGCAGGCCCCGGCACTTGGCCTTGTTAAAGCTCACACAGTTGGCCTCGGCCCATCGGTCCAGCCTGTCCAGGTCCCTCTGCAGGGCCATCCTACCCTCCAGCAGATCGACACTCCCACCCAGTTTGTTGTCGTCTGCAAACTTCCTGAGGGTACACTCGATCCCCTCATCCAGATCATCGATAAAGATATTAACCAAGGCTGGCCCCAAAACAGAGCCCGGGGGAACACCACTCGTGACCGGCTGCCAACTGGACTTAACTCCATTCACCGCTACTCTCTGGGCTCGGCCACCCGAACAGTTTTTTACCCAGTGAAGACTACGCCCATCCAAGCCATGAGCTGCCAGCTTCCCAAGGACAATATTATGGGAGACGGTGTCAAAGGCTTTGCTAAAGTCCAGGTAAACGACATCCACAGCCTTTCCATCATCTACCAGGGATGTCACCAGGTCATAAAAGGAGATCAGGTTGGTCAAGCAGGACCTGCCTTTCATGAACCCATGCTGGCTGGGCCTGATCTCCTGGTTGACCTGCGCTTGCCTGTTGAGTTCACTCAAGATGAACCTCTCCATAATCTTTCCTGGCACCAAGGTCAGGCTGACAGGCCTGTAGTTCCCCAGGTCCTCCTTCCGGCCCTTCTTGTAGATGGGCGTCACATTGGCAAGCCTCCAGTCATCAGGGACCTCCCCTGTTAACCAGGACTGCTGATAGATGATGGAAAGTGGCTTGGTGAGCTCCTCTGCCAGCTCCCTCAGTACTCTCAGGTGGATCCCATCTGGCCCCATAGACTTGTGAGCATCCAGGTGGCACAGCAGGTCATTAACTGCTTCCTCCTGGACTATGAGGGCTCCATTCTGGTCCCCGTCCCTATCCTCTAGCTCAGGGGCCTGAGTACCCTGGGGATGACCAGTCTGGCTGTTAAACACAGAGGCAAAGAAGGCGTTAAGTACCTCAGCCTTTTCCTCGTCCTTGGTGACAATGTTCCCCCCCACATCCAGCAAAGGATGGAGATCCTCCTTGGCTCTCCTTTTATTGCTGATGTACTCGTAAAAGCATTTTTTATTATCTTTTACAGCATTGGCCAGATTAACTTCTTGCTGGGCTTTTGCCTTTCTAATTTCCTCCGTGCATGACCTAACAGAGATGACCCTAGTCAAGGGCAAGTGGACTAAAACTGGCACACTAGTCCCTTTGTGGCTCTGAGCGCTGGCTCAGGTGGCCAAGGCTCGCAGGCCCTGGGAAAGAAAGAAGGGGAGCAGGTTCCCTGTCCTCCTGAGGACATGGAAATGGGTTGGGGCCATGGAGATAGGCTGGTCGTGGAGATGGGCTGGGCCATGGAGATGGGTTGGGATACAGAGCTTATGTTTAAAAAGGAGAAAGCAAAGGAAGGCCAAAAGTACCAAGAGTGGAGGAGCGGTTGCCCTGCCTTAGGCAAATAGAAATTGCGTGTTTCCATCAACTTGTTGTGTGTGTGAGCAATTCTTTTGGAAATTGGGCAAAGGGAAAGAGATGGCTACTGTGCGCTCTTCCCTGTGGCCGGGTGTGGGGAGCCATTGCGTGTCCTGGGCATTGGTGGAATGTTGTCAATGCCGCGAGGGCAATGGCAGTGTTTTGGCTGGCCAAGGCGTCCCTAGGAGCATGCGAGGGCCCCCCTTGGGTGCCTGCAGCAGAGAGAGGCGGGGAGGGAGCACCCTAGCACAGCAAAGCCTCATTTGGCAGCACTTAGAATCATTTAAGTTGGAAAAGACCTTTAAGATCATCCAGTCCAACCATTAACCTAACACTACCAAGTCCACCACTAAACCAGTTAAGCTAAAGTAATAATTAATCTCATGTGTCCTGGCTTGGTGGCTGGATTTTTTTTTTTAATGAAAGTAAAACTAGGAGTCACTAAGTTTGGAAAGGATCTCTAACATCATCAGTCCAACCGTCAACCCAACACCACCAAGCCTATTAAACCATGTCCCAAAGTGCCTCGTCTACCTGTCTTTTGAACACCTGGGACTCCCCCACCTCTCTGGGCAGCCTGTTCCAATGCTTGACCACCCTTTCCGTAAAAGAATTTTTTCTAATATGCAATCTGAACCTCCCCTGATGCAACTTGATGCCATTTCCTCTCTTCCTATCGCTTGTTCCTTGGGAGAAGAGCCCGACCCCCCTCCTGCCCCCTCCTGCCAGGAGCTGCAGAGTGATCAGGTCTCCCCTCAGCCTCCTCTTCTCCAGGCTGAACACCCCCAGCTCCCTCAGCCGCTCCCCACCAGCCCTGTGCTCCAGACCCTGCCCCAGCTCCGCTGCCCTTCTCTGGACACGCTCCAGCACCCCAATGTCCTTCTTGTGCTGAGGGGCCCAAAACTGGACACAGCATTCCAGGTGCAGCCTCAAGGGTGCCGAGCACAGGGGGATGATCCCTGCCCTGCTCCTGCTGGCCACGCTATTCCTGATACAAGCCGGGATGCTGTTGGCCTTCTTGGCCACCTGGGCACACTGCTGGCTCATGTTCAGCCGCTGTCGACCAACACCCCCAGCTCCTTTTCGGCCAGGCAGCTTTCCAGCCACTCTTCCCCCAGCCTGCAGCGCTGCATGGGGTTGTTGTGAGCCAAGTGCAGGCCCCGGCACTTGGCCTTGTTGAACCTCACACAGTTGGCCTCGGCCCATCGGTCCAGCCTGTCCAGGTCCCTCTGCAGGGCCATCCTACCCTCCAGCAGATCGACACTCCCACCCAGCTAGGTGTCATCTGCAAATTTACTGAGGGTGCACTCGATCCCCTCATCCAGATCACTGATAAAGATATTAACCCAGGCTGGCCCCAAAACCAAGCCCTGGGGAACACCGCTCATGACCGGTCGCCAGCTGGATTTAACTCCATTCACCGCTACTCTCTGGGCTCGGCCACCCAACCAGTTTCGTACCCAGCGCAGAGCACACCTGCCTGGGCCATGAGCCGCCAGCTTCCCTAGGAGAATGCTGTGGGAGACGGCGTCAAAGGCTTTACTAAAGTCCATCTTTACTGGTAGGCGTCCCGCACAGCGGCGACGCAGGGAGCACCCGCTCCAGATCCGGCCCCCCGCAGACCCCCGCGCCTTCCCGGCCCCGCCGCCGGCGCAGGCTCCAGTCCCCCAGTCACGGCGCGCGGCGGTGGGCGCGCAGGCGGCGCAGGCGCTGGCGCCGCAGCCGCAGCTGCAGGTCGGGGAGCTGGCGGGTCCCAGAGGGCAGCCGTCCCCGCAGCCGCTGCCGCCGCACCCGGGCCAGGCGGAAGCTGCAGGGGGTGGGCACGTTCTCGTAGGAGACGTGGCACGGCTGCGTGGCCGCCTCGTAACCCTCAGCCCGCGCCGTCACCTCGTACTCCCCCGGGTTCAGCAGCCGCCAGTAGTCCCCGTCAAAGGCTGTGACAGCGGGGCATGGGTCAGGCGCCCCGTGGGGCTTTGGTGCTGCCACACACCTATCACCATCCCCAGCCCTGTCCCCATTCCCATTGCCATGCACATCCTCAGTCCTGTTCCTGTCCGCATCGTCACCCCATTCCCATGCCGATCCCATGCCCATTCCTGTTCCTATCCCCAATCCCATTCCTGTTCCTATCCCATGTCCATTCCCAACCTAATTGTATTTCCATCCCCACCGTACGCCCATCTCCAATCCCTTCCTGTCCCCATCCCATCCCCAACTCCATCCCAACCTATCCCATGCCCATTCCTGTCCCCATCCCCATTCCTGTCCCCATCCCATCCCCATTCCCAACCTCATCCCATTCCCATCGCCATCCCCTCTCTACCCCATCCCCATTCCCTCCCCATCTCCATCCCCAATCCCATTCCTGTCCCCATCCCCATTCCCAGCCTAATCCTATTTCCATCCCTGTCCCCAACCCTATCCCATCTCCAATCCCATCCCATCCCCATCCCCTTCCCAGCCCGCTCCCCATCCCCATCCCACCGTACCCGTCCGGATGTCGTGGTTGATGCCATCCACAGAGATGATGGCGTTGGCGATGCCCTGCTCCGTGTCTCTGTCCCGAACCACCCCCTTAATACCACGGTGCACCTGGGGACCACGGGCCGGAGCGGGTGTCAGCAGGGCAGGCGTGCAGGTGGCACACATGTGCACACACACGTGTGTGTGTGCACACCCACGCATGCCACCCTCAGCCACACCTGGTGCTGTTTGTGCCCAGACCCCAGTGTGGGACACGGCGCCACGGCACACGCGGCAGGCAGCGCACACCCACAGCACAGGCACGCTACGGGCGGCACTGGCACACCAGGCACACGCACCCTGCACGCATGAAGCCTTGCACAGAGTACATGCGTCCCGTGCTCACACACCTGCCGCACGTGTGCACGGGCACCCTGCAGGCTGCACAGACGTGGGGTGCACGTCTGCACGGGTGCACGTCTGCATGGCGCGTGGCACACGCCTGCCCTGGGCACGGGGGCACACACCCCCCCGCACGGTGCACACACACGCTGCAGGTCGCACATGCGCCTTGCATGCCGAGCCCACGCTCCCTGCCTGTGAAGGTGCCCATGGGAGGGCGTGGGGGGACATGGAGCCTTGGGGGTGTTTGGGGACCCCCGAGCCATGTCCTGCTGCCATCTGCTCCGCCCCTGCCGAAAGCCCAACCCCTCGGTGCCACCTGGGGGGTCCCCGTCCCCGACCTGCTCCATGTAGAGCAGCAGGGACTCCCGGTTGTTCTCCCACTCAGCCGGCAGCTCAGAGGCGTGCGGGAACTTGTCGCAGGAAAGCTCCACCGTGATCTCAAAGCAGTTGGTGTGCAGGTAGCTGAAGTCATTCATGCCTGCACAGGACGGGGGGGAGAGTCAGGGGGGTCCCTGGCTCCCCCCACCCCACCCCACCCCGGCTCCCTACTCACTGCCGGGCACCGTGTGCCAGTTGGCCCCGTTGATGATGTTGCCGAAGCGGGTGAAGTCGTCGTAGTGGCAGAGGCGCCGCTCCTCGCTGGCCATGGCCAAGTTGGAGGTGGCGTAGACAGTGGCCAGCCAGCGGAAGACCCCATCATCGGCGGTGGGGGTCAGCTCCTGCGCCTTCCAGTAGGTGCGGGTCATGTCGAAGGGGTAGGTGACCACCAGCTCCCCCCCATGCAGGTTGGCGCTCAGCACGAAGGGGTACCGCTGCATCCAGTCGATCACCGCCCGTGTCTCGGGGGCCACCTGGGGGGACCCCGCGTCAGAGGGGGCTGTGATGGGTCCCGGCGGTGAACCCCCCACGGGGCCGGGCTCACCGTGGCGTTGGCGAAGGTGTAGTACTCGGGGATGGGGATGTAGTGGTTGGGGAACTCGTGGGGCACCAGGTCGTTGTCCTCGGCGTCCCACAGCGCCGTGTTGAGGTCGGCAAAGTTGTGGTTGAGGTCGATGCCCTCATAGGTCCAGCGGCCCATGGCCCAGCCCGACAGCTCCGAGCCCTGCCAGGGGATGGGGTCACTGGGGACTGGCGCCGGGACGGCCCCACGGCAGGTCGGTGCTCAGCACCCCAGGGCCGGGCAGCCCGACCCTACCAGCTTGTAGGCGGTCTCGTAGCCATCAGGGTTCATGGAGGGCAGGAGGTGGATGCGGGTCTCGGTGACCAGCTGCACCACGCGAGGGTTGCCCAGCCGAAACTCCTGGCACAGGTACTCCATCAGGTTGAGCAGCAGCTCCCGGCCCAGCACCTCATTGCCGTGCATCCCCGCCACGTAGCGGAACTCCGGCTCGCCTGCTGGGCACAGCGTGCAGTGGAAGCGAGGGCCCCGGCCACTCTGGTCCTCTATGCCCCGTGCCAGCCTGGGCATCCCCAGCCACCCCAGCCCCATCCTGCACCAGCCTGGGCATCCCCGGCCATCCCGTCCCCAGCCATCCCGTCCCCGGCCATCCCGTCCCCGTCCTGCGCCAGCCTGGGCGTCCCCGGCCACCCCGGCCCCGTCCTGCACCAGCCTGGGCGTCCCCGGCCACCCCGGCCCCATCCTGCGCCAGCCTGGGCGTCCCCGGCCACCCCGGCCCCGTCCTGCACCAGCCTGGGCGTCCCCGGCCACCCCAGCCCCGTCCTGCGCCAGCCTGGGCGTCCCCGGCCACCCCGGCCCCGTCCTGCGCCAGCCTGGGCGTCCCCGGCCACCCCGGCCCCATCCTGCGCCAGCCTGGGCGTCCCCGGCCACCCCGGCCCCATCCTGCGCCAGCCTGGGCGTCCCCGGCCACCCCGGCCCCGTCCTGCACCAGCCTGGGCGTCCCCGGCCACCCCGGCCCCGTCCTGCGCCAGCCTGGGCGTCCCCGGCCACCCCGGCCCCGTCCTGCACCAGCCTGGGCGTCCCCGGCCACCCCAGCCCCGTCCTGCACCAGCCTGGGCGTCCCCGGCCACCCCGGCCCCATCCTGCGCCAGCCTGGGCGTCCCCGGCCACCCCGGCCCCATCCTGCGCCAGCCTGGGCGTCCCTGGCCACCCCAGCTGTCACCTCCCCTCCCTGCCGCGGAGCCACAGGGCACCTACCCACTTCGTGCTGCCCGGGGTTGTCAGAGATCTCCATGACGTACATCTTGAGGCCCAGGTAGCTCTTCCCGATGCTGTAGACACGGGTGATGTCGGGGCACTCATCGTTCACCCGCTTCATCAGCTGGGGAGGGCACAGCGCTCTGGGTCAGGGTCCTGGGGTACCCCAGGGGTGCAGAGACCCCCTGCACCATGCTGGGGTGCCCCCAGGGGTGCAGAGACCCCCTGCCCCATGCCGGAGCTGCAGGGAGGGCACCTTTCTCATCTCCTTGTAGTTGTGATGGCGGAAATCCAGCTTATCGGTGGGCAGGGGCTGGCTGTGCCAGGAGTAGATGTTGTTTGGGTCTGTGAGGAGACGAACGGGCACAGAGGGGGCAAAGGGGAGACACGGTCAGAGATCCTGGGATGTGGGAACAGCCCGGACCCCAACTCCATGGACGGCCCCGGCAGAGCGTGCCTGTCCTGGGCGCTTGCGGGTCGAGGCGAGGGGTGGTGGGCAGCAGGCAGCGGGCACCCACCAGGCAGCGGGCAGCCCAGGACCTCTGCCCGCAGGCAGATCGTGCCATTCGGGAACCAGGTCTGGGGGTTGATGCGCAGGTAGCGTGCCACCACCGGTGAGGGCAGCAGGTTGAGCACCGGCGTCTCGGGGTCCTTGTTGCCAGGGAAGACCTGGCGGGGGGACAGACGCAGCCCCTGCAGGTCCCTGTGCTGGGAGGGGACCCAGCCGGGGGCCGCAGGGATGGGGGGGCTGCAGCAGAGCCGCTCACTGGGGCCCGAAGGGTTACAGGCGCTGCAGCCGCCTGGGTCCTGGCCTCCCCTGGCCCCCCTCCAGCCCCTAATGAGGAGCAGACACACGGCTGTGGGGCGGGGGGGGGGGGGGGGGGGGGAGGGGGCTAAGCCCAGCACCTCCCAGGAACCAGAGCCCCCACAGTGCCCACGCTGCTCTGCCCCCCAAACCCGCCACCCCAGCACCCAGAGGGGACGGTCCCCTGCACAGTTCCCAGGAATGAGCACAGGGACCCCCAGACCCGTTCCTGGCACAGGGATCCCCAAACCCGTCCCTGGCACAGCGCTGGCACAGGGACCTCCAAACCTGGCCCTGGCACAGGGATCCCCAAACCTGGCCCTGGCACAGCCCTGGCACAGGGACCCCCAAACCTGGCCCTGGCACAGGGATCCCCAAACCTGTCCCTGGCACAGCCCTGGCACAGGGACTCCCAGACCCGTTCCTGGCACAGGGATCCCCAAACCTGTCCCTGGCACAGCCCTGGCACAGGGATCCCCAAACCTGTCCCTGGCACAGCCCTGGCACAGGGACCCCCAGACCCGTTCCTGGCACAGGGATCCCCAAACCTGTCCCTGGCACAGCCCTGGCACAGGGATCCCCAAACCTGTCCCTGGCACAGGGATCCCCAAACCTGGCCCTGGCACAGCCCTGGCACAGGGATCCCCAGACCTGCCCTGGCAAAGCGCTGGCACAGGGACCCCAAGCGCTGGTACTTGGGCTGGCCGTGGGAGCAGCGTGGCCGGCTCTGGCAGCCCCCACGTCGCACGCCTCCCTGCACACATGCGTGCACACCCCGGGGTGCTTGCACACCCCCTCCATCCTCGCGCACACACATGACCCTGCGTGCCCCGAGCACCAGGCTGCCGTGTTCGCCTTTGGGCACAGCTGGCAGCGCCACACAGTGCCACGCACACCCGCGTGTGCCCCCACCGCGCTCACACGTGTGCACCGGGGGGGCCTGGCAGGCGGCCGGGGCGGCAGCTGGGGACAAGCAGCCTTTGTGCCTGGTGCCCGGGGGAAGCGCTGGAGGATGCCCACGGGTGGGGAGGCCAAAGGCAACAGAGCCGGCTTGCAGCCCAGCGCCAGCTGGCACCGTTAACCCCCTCCCCGGCACGGTTAACCCCCCCGGCACAGTTAAGCCCCCGTGCCCTCGCTCTGCCCGGGGAGCCGGGTGGGCTGTGGGTGCCAGCGGTGTCCCCGATCCCACCACTCCTGCCCGGGGCTGCTCCCCACGGGCACCTACCGCCTCCTCGGTGCCGTTGCGACACGGTTGCCACGTGTGCGTGTCGTTGCTGACCTGGACTTTGTAGGATGTCACCCAGTCGTACCTGCGTGGGGGAGAGGGTCAGCAGGGTCCCGGCCCCCCGCCCAGACCCCTGGGGCTGGCCCTGCCCGGTGCCTTACGTCCAGATGGAGTTGAGCCCCTGCGTGATGACGCCGGTGAAGTTGGTGAGCCCGCGGGCATCCACCTCCAGCCACTGCTCCGTGTCCTCCTGCCCCGCGCACCAGCCGCCATCGTAGAAGTCCCCATCGTAGAGCCCCGACTGTGGGGGGGCAGTCAGGGATGGGGGATGCGGGGCTCTGCCCGGGGCACGTCCCCACCGCCCGCGTGCCCCCAGCCCCAATGGTCCCGCGAGGAGCTGTGCCCACGTGGCAGTGGCACGGCACTGGCACCGGCACAGCGCTCGGAGTGGCACGGCACCGCTTGGTCGGGGGACCGAGACCCAGGTTTAACGGGACCCTTCGAGGGGCCATGGTCCAACGTGCAGATGAAGCCGGCACCACCGGCAGGCCTGGCTGCCACCGGCCATGGCGAGGCTGGAGGGGTCCATGCTGGAGAGCCCCTGCTACACGTGTGCCATGCACACGCCATACACACGCCATGCACTACATGCCACGCAAACATCGCACACACTCCATGCACACCCCACGCACGCAGTGCACACATGCCACGCCATGCACATGCCGTGCAAACAGCAGCCACACCATGCACGTGCCGTTAACAACACACATGCCATGCACGTCATATCTACACCGTGCGCACGCCACGCACACGCTGCGCGTCCTACCTGGATGTTGAGGCGCCCGCGGTGGGCGCCCAGGCCGTAGCGCTTGTCGCTGGAGGCTCGGAGCTGGGAGTCCAGCACCCGCAGGGACTCCAGCCCCAGGGGGGGACACTCTGGGGGCAGAGCAGAGGGGGCCGGGCTCACTCAGAGACCCCCATGCATGGCTGCCCCTGCGCAGGGGTCCCTCCTTCGGGGCCACCCCCACCCTGTGCCCCTCTCCGTGTGCCCAGGGGCAATACCTGGCAGGTCCTGTGCCGCACCGCGCTGTGCCGCAGGACATGCGCCCACCCAGCGAGGCGCAGCAGCCTTGCCCGCTCTGGGTCCCTGCCCGCCGCCCACCCCGGCCCCGCTCCCAGGCTCTGCCGATCCAGACCCAAACGCGGGGGCGAGACGCCAAGCTCCAGCCCCCAGCGCAGGAATGCAGCCGGGCCCCGCGGCCGCGACCACAGCCAGGGCAAACCTCTGTGTCATGCAAACCCTGCTCTGCATCATGCAAACCCTGCTCTGCGTCATGCTAACCCTGCTCTGCGTCACGCTAACCCTGCTCTGCACCACGCTAACCCTGCTCCCTGTCACGCAGAGGGGCAGGGAGGACAGCAGCGGTGTTGGGGGGAGCGCTGCGAGCGTCCCCCATCCCCACGGCGCGCTGGGTGCGTGGCCGCACACGCGTGCGTGCGTGCACCTGTGTGCACAGTTTGCAGTGTTTCCGTGCCATCACACGCAGGGCGCGTGCACAGGGTGACAGCTGTGCGTGCGCAGGGTGTGCACGCGTGACGGCGCCGGAGCTGCACGTGCCTGGCCGGGGCGGTGGTTGTGCCCGCCCCGAGCGTGGTGGAAGAGCCGAGACCCTTCCCCGCATGCGTGGGTGCACATGCCGAGGTGCGTGGGTGTGCACCCCGGCGCCGAGCACCCGGCTCACGCCGGACTCGGTGTGCGTGCACGGCATGGAGGTGTGCGCATGGCGCGGAGGCGTGCGCACACGCGTGTGCGTGCCTGTGCAGCCCCGCTGGCCCCAGCACTCAGCGTACGTACGAGGCTCCTGCGGAGCAGCCGCGTCCTTGGCCGGAGCAGCCGCGTCCTTGGCCGGAGCCTTCGGCTTCTTCTTCACCACTTTCTTCTTCACGACTTTAACCCGCACCAGCTTCTTCCTGGGCGCCGGGGCTGGGGACGGGGAAAGGGACCCCCGGGGGGGTGGGGTCCGGGGCCACCCATGCAGCACCCCAGGGCAGGAGCCCTTGGGGACCCCCGCACCATTGCACCCCATTGCCCCCTCCCCGCGCACGGCCCCCAGCCCTCACAGGGACGCCCTGGGGCACCCCCTCACCCCACACAGGCTGCGGCACAGCCCCCGAGGTGTGCACGGCCCCCAGCACACGCATGGACACGCGTGCACACGCATGCGTGCGCGCACACATCTGCCCGTGTGTGCGCACGCTGCACAAACACAAACCCAAGTCACGTGCAGGCAGAAACTGCACAAATGCAGGCACACGCGTGCACACAGCATGCACGCTCACACACGCTGATGCACACACACACGTCTATATTGCGTGCGCGCACACGCTCACCCAGCCAAACACACACGTGTGCACATGCACCCCTGTGCACACACACTTCAAGCCACTCCCCTCCACAGACACCCTTGTGCACACACATCCCTGCGCACACATAGCCATGCATACAGTTGTGCACACATGTCCCTGCACACACCTCTACACACACACAATTGTGCACAGATCCCTGCACACACAGTTGTGCACACACATTCCTCTGTGCACATCCCTGCACATGCATCCCTGCACACACAGTTGTGCACATACCTCCCTGCACGCAATTGTGCACACACATTCCCTGCACACACACGTCCCTGCACACAGCTGTGCACACACATTCCTCTGTGCACAGTTGTGCGCACACACATCCCTGGACACGCACAGAGTTGTGCGCACACATCCCTGCACACACAGTTGTGCACACATATTCCCTGCACAACCATGTGCACACAGTTGTGCACACACATTCCTGCACACACCCACCCCTGCACATGGAGCTGTGCACACACAACAGTTGTGCACACACATCCCTGCATGGACACACTTGTGCACACACATTCCTCTGCACACAGTTGTGCGCACACACCCCCCCTGTACACAGAGCTGTGCACACACACACTAGTGCACAGACACCCCATCCCTGCACATGCACCGAGTTGTGCACACACACCTCTACACACGCAATTGTGCACACACATTCCTGCACACATACACCCCTGCACACACACAGAGTTGTGCACACATCCCTGCACACACAGCCGTGAACACAGTTGTGCACACACATTCCTGCACACACAGCCATATGCACACCCCCATCCCCGCGCATGCACAGCTGTGCACACACACACACATAATTGTGCACACACATCCCTGCACACCCCCATCCCTGCACACGCACAGAACTGTGCACACACACGCACACACACTCGTGCACACACATTCCTGCACGCACAGCTGTGCACACACACATCCCTGCACCCCCCTATCCCTGCACACGCCCAGCTGTGCACACGCACACACACAATTGTGCACACACACATCCCTGCACATGCACAGAGCTGTGCACACACACACTTGTGCACACACATTCCTGCACACACAGCTGTGCACACACACATCCCTGCACCCCCCATCCCTGCACATGCCCAGCTGTGCACACGCACACACACAATTGTGCACACACACATCCCTGCACATGCACAGAGCTGTGCACACACACACTTGTGCACACACATCCCTGCACACCCCCCATCCCTGCACATGGAGAGCTGTGCACACACACACACACTCGTGCACACACATTCCTGCCCACACACCCCCCTGCACTCCCCTATCCCTGCACACGCCCAGCTGTGCACACACACACACTTGTGCACACACATCCCTGCACACCCCCATCCCTGCACATGCAGAGCTGTGCACACACACATTGTGCACACACATTCCTGCACCCCTATCCCTGCACACGCACAGAGCTGTGCACACACACTCGTGCACACACATTCCTGCACACACAGCTGTGCACACACACACTTGTGCACACATTCCTGCACACCCTCATCCCTGCACATGCACAGCGCTGTGCACACACACACGCACACACACTCGTGCACACACAGCTGTGCAGACACAGCTGTGCACCCCCCCATCCCTGCACCCCCCCATCCCTGCACATGCACAGAGCTGTGCACACACACACTTGTGCACACACATTCCTGCAGCCCCCCATCCCTGCACATGCACAGAGCTGTGCACACACACGCACACACACTCGTGCACACACATTCCTGCACACACAGCTGTGCACACACACATCCCTGCACACCCCATCCCTGCACACGCAGAACTGTGCACACACACTCGTGCACACACATTCCTGCACACACAGCTGTGCACACACACTCGTGCACACACATTCCTGCACACACAGCTGTGCACCCCCCATCCCTGCACCCCCCATCCCTGCACACGCCCAGCTGTGCACACACACACTTGTGCACACACATTCCTGCAGCCCCCCATCCCTGCACACGCACAGAGCTGTGCACACACACGCACACACACTCGTGCACACACATTCCTGCACACACAGCTGTGCACACACACATCCCTGCACACCCCATCCCTGCACACGCAGAACTGTGCACGCACACTCGTGCACACACATTCCTGCACACACAGCTGTGCACACACACATCCCTGCACCCCCCATCCCTGCACACGCAGAACTGTGCACGCACACTCGTGCACACACATTCCTGCACACACAGCTGTGCACACACACTCGTGCACACACATTCCTGCACACACAGCTGTGCACCCCCCATCCCTGCACCCCCCATCCCTGCACACGCCCAGCTGTGCACACACACACTTGTGCACACACATTCCTGCACACACAGCTGTGCACACACACTCGTGCACACACATTCCTGCACACACAGCTGTGCACCCCCCCATCCCTGCACCCCCCAGCCCTGCACACGCCCAGCTGTGCACACGCACACGCCCCCGCAGAGGGAGCCGTGCACACGCGTGTGCCACCCCCACGCACACCTCACGCACCCCCAACCCCCCGCACCCCCCGGCTCCTACCTCTGGCCCCGGGCCCCCCCCCCGCCAGCCGCCCGCGCTGGGGGGGGCCGGGGCTGGGGGGGGCTGCGCTGCCCGGGGTCCCCCCCGCCGCGCCGCTTTTTGAGGTGCTGGCCCCGCTGCCCTGCGGGGGGGTCCCCCCGGTGCCTCCTCTGGGGGGGCCCGCCGTGGTGCCTTTGGGGGGGCTCGCTGCCGTGCCTCTCGGGGGGGCCGCCGTGGTTGGGGGGGGTCTCGGTGCCGTGCCTCGGGGGGGGGCCGCCCCGGTGCCTTTGGGGGGTCCCGCCGTGGTTGGGGGGGGTCTCGGTGCCGTGCCTCGGGGGGGGGCCGCCCCGGTGCCTTTGGGGGGTCCCGCCGTGGTTGGGGGGGGTCTCGGTGCCGTGCCTCTCGGGGGGGCCGCCCCGGTGCCTTTGGGGGGTCCGGTCGCGGTGCCTCCCGGGGCAGCCCCCGCGGTGCCCCCGGCCGTGCCCATCCCCGCGGCGGCGGGGCGGCCGGGCTCGGTGGGGGCGGCCGGCAGCCCCCGGGGGTGGGGGGGGCTGCGGGGGGGCGCGGCCCGGGCGGGGGGCGGCGGGGGGGCCAGCAGCAGCAGCAGCCCCAGGGCGAGGGGCAGCCCCAGCATGGCCGCGGCGGAGCGGAGCGGAGCGGAGCGGCCCCCGGCCCTGCCTGCCCCGCGCTGCCTGCTCCGGCCCTGCCCCGCCCCTCCCCGCCCCCCGCCTGGCCCGGACCCCCGGGGGGCAACCGGACGCTCGGGGCCGTGGCGGAGCCGAGCCCACGCACGCTCCCACCCCCGCGGCCCCGGGTGGGCTCCCACCCCCGCCGTGCCTCTGCCCGCACCCTGCCCACACCCTGCCTGTACCCTGCCTGTACCCTGCCCGCACCCTGCCTGTACACTGCCCGCACCCTGCCCGCACCCTGCCCGTACCCTGCCTGTACCCTGCCCGCACATCTGCCCACACCCTGCCCGCACCTCTGCCCACACCCTGCCCGCACCCTGCCTGTACCCTGCCCGCACCTCTGCCCACACCCTGCCCGCACCCTGCCCGTACCCTGCCTGTACCCTGCCCGCACCCTGCCCGCACCTCTGCCCACACCCTGCCCACACCCTGCCCGCACCCTGCCCGTACCCTGCCTGTACCCTGCCCGCACCCTGCCCGCACCTCTGCCCACACCCTGCCCGCACCCTGCCCGTACCCTGCCTGTACCCTGCCCGCACCTCTGCCCACACCCTGCCTGTACCCTGCCCGCACCCTGCCTGTACACTGCCCGCACCCTGCCCGCACCCTGCCCGTACCCTGCCTGTACCCTGCCCGCACCCCTGCCCACACCCTGCCCGTACCCTGCCTGTACCCTGCCCGCACCTCTGCCCACACCCTGCCCGCACCCTGCCCGTACCCTGCCTGTACCCTGCCCGCACCCTGCCCGCACCTCTGCCCACACCCTGCCCGCACCCTGCCCGTACCCTGCCTGTACCCTGCCCGCACCCTGCCCGCACCTCTGCCCACACCCTGCCCGCACCTCTGCCCACACCCTGCCCGCACCCTGCCCGTACCCTGCCTGTACCCTGCCCGCACCTCTGCCCACACCCTGCCCGCACCCTGCCCGTACCCTGCCTGTACCCTGCCCGCACCTCTGCCCACACCCTGCCTGTACCCTGCCCGCACCCTGCCCGCACCTCTGCCCACACCCTGCCTGTACCCTGCCCGCACCCTGCCCGAACCCTGCCTGCACCCTGCCCGCACCTCTGCCCTCACCCTGCCTGTACCCTGCCTGCACCCTGCCCGAACCCTGCCTGCACCCTGCCCGCACCTCTGCCCTCACCCTGCCTGTACCCTGCCTGTACCCTGCCCGTACCCTGCCTGCACCCTGCCCGCACCCTGCCCGCACCCTGCCTGTACCCTGCCCTCACCCTGCCTGCACCCTGCCCGCACCCTGCCTGTACCCTGCCCGCACCTCTGCCCGCACCCCTGCCCGCACCCTGCCCAGACCCCTGCCCACAGCGCTCCGCCGGCCCGGGCAGGGTGGCAGGGCAGGGGTCCCGCCGGGCTGCCCGGGGGTCTGCGGAGGTGTTGGGTACAACTGTGTCGTGTCCCCCCCCGTGTGTGTCCAGCTGCTGCCAGAGCCCCCTCGGACAGGGGACACCGGGCCCTGCCTGCCCACCCTGCGGTCCTTGCGGCGTGGTCCCACCGTGGCCCCGCTGTCCCCAGCGCCATGCACTGTGCCTGCTGTCCTGGCACCCTGCAGGGTCCCCACTGACCCCAGCACCGTACCCCCACTGTCCTTGCACCCCACAGTGTCACTGCCACCCTTGCATGGTGTCCCCACTGTCCCCAGCACCACATCCCCAGTGTCCCCAGCACCACGTCCCCACTGTCCCCAGCACCGTGTCCCCACTGTCCCTGCACCGTGTCCCCACTGTCGCACCCGGCAGTGTCACCACTGTCCCGGCACAGCCGGTGTCTGGCCCTGCTCCTGGGGCAGAAGGGGAGCAGCCCCTCAGCACCCCAGGGCTGATCCTGCCGGCAGCTCCCCGGCATCGCTGCGCAGGGGAGGGGGCTGCCGGGCGCCGGCAGGATGAGGCCCCGGGGGACGGATGCTGCCAGGTTGTGGCCGCTCGCTGGCCCCGGTCCCACGGGGAACACACAGGCCCTTCCTCCCCGTGTGCAGCAACGTGCCAGGGCGCTGGGCTGCGGCCGGGCGGCTGCGGGGCGGCCGGGCACGGGGCCAGCGGGTGCCCACCGACCCCCGGTGCTGCCAGCAGGCCCCAGCGCTGCCCGTGCCTCTGCCGGGGAACGCGCCCCGGCTCTGCGGGGCTGTGCCCGGAGCGGTGCCTGCACATGGGGTTTTGCTGCCACCCTTGCAGGAATGCCTGAGCTGCTTACACAGCAGTTCTGGGAGCAAAACCCTCCCAGACTGGGATCAGCTGCTCGGTGTGTGTCCCCCAGCCCACTCCCGCTCCCCCTGAACCATCCTGGGGCGGCCGTGGCTGCACCCCATGCCAGAGGGGTGTGCTGGGCACCCCGTGGGCCCTGTGCCGCGCTCCCCTGGCCCCCGCAGCTCGCAGCCCCGGCTCCCCCCTGCCAGGAGACCCCAAGCGCTTCCTGGCCGAACCCGGCTGTGCTCACCGCCAGCGCAGCCGGAGCAGCTCAGCCCTTTCTGACGGCAAGGGCAGGGAGGGCTGTGGGGGGCTCCGCCATCCCCGCCACGCCGCAGCCGTCAGTGCCGCCGGCCGAGCCTGGGGACCCGGGAGGCCCCGTGAGCAGCCTGTGCTGAGCAGAGCCTTCCTGCGCTTCGCAGCCAAGTCCCGATGCAGAGCAGGCGCCGAGCAGAGAGATCCAGCCCCGGCCCCCAGCCCTGCCAGGCAGCGGGGACACCCTGCCCGGTGCTCTGCCCGGGTGGGACCCCCGGGGAAGGTGGTGCCCGCAGTGCCCCACGGCATCCCCGGTGGGCCACGGGAGCGGGGCACCAGGCATGGGCACGGGCACTGCCGAACCGTTGTGCCAGCACCACGGCAGGTATGAGTGGGCCCTGCTGTGCCCCAGGTCACCTCCCTGCTGTGCATCCCCCCGCAGCTCCGGCTGAAGCCTGCGGTGAGGTTTGAGGCGTGCGCGGTGCTGGAGCCGGTGGCCGGGCAGCGCTGGACTCGCTTCCCTGTGCTCCCTGGAGAGCCTGGACCACGCAGGCAGTGCCAGGCTCGGCACTGCCCGGGCTGCTGCTGCGGGGACGGAGCGAAGCACTGAAAGGACGGAGGCGCAGGCAGGGGCCGGCAGCCCAGTGGGGTGCCCAGGGTGGGAGGTGGGGGTCCAGGGTGCCCAGGGACTGCCATCCCACCGACTGGGAAGGTCTCTGGGTCCTGCCTCTCCCCCCCACCCTGTGTGGGATCCTCCAAAAAGCCATGACGCTGCTGCTGGCACCGCTGCCAGCCTCCCATGAGCTCATTTTCCACCCCAAAAGGACTTTCCCGGCCTGACTTTTGTTTCTTTTATTGGGATTTTCTACAGTCTCCATCCGCAGGGCTGGGCCGAAGGGGTGGGAGGGAGCGGGCTGGGCTTGGGCCACTGGCACCCTTTGGTGGCAACTCTGTGTTCACCCGGCTCATGCCCAGCTGGAGCGGGCAGGGGAGCGGAGCTGGCAGCTCAGGGCGCTGGTCCCGTCCCCGTCCCTGTCCCCATCCCTATCCCCTCTGCCAGGTGCCCGCGGGGCTGTCCCAGAGCCCGCTGCAGCTCGTGGCACTTGCAGCCAGCTCAGGATCCCTGGATTCCCGGATCCCCGCGCCCAGGGACCGTGGAAGCAGCACAGGACTGGGGGCGGGGGGAGTGTGGGAGGCTCCGTGGCCACCCGGCCGCAGCACGGCTGCGCGTTCCTCCCGGGTGAGAGCAGCCAGCACAGGGCTGTGCTTGGCTGAGCAGGGAGTGGGATGGGGTCCTCCAGCCTTGCAACGCCCAGGGATGCTCCTGTGGAATGGAATCCTTTGGCCCTGTATCACCCCGGGATGCTCCTGCAGGACGGGGTCCTTCGTCCCAGCAGTGCCTGGGGATGTTCCTTCCCCACCACTGGCCCGAAGCAGGGGATGGCTGGGACCGGGCTGGCGCTGGCACGGGGCCCAGATGTCTGGCGCAGGATGATGCTTTGTTTCATGCCCGTCTCTGGGGGCTGGATGGTGGGAAGGGTTTTGCTATGAGCTGAGGCATCTCCCACATCCTGCTGAGGGCTCTGGAAAGGGCCCAGGAGGGGAGGCCGCCCTCGCTGGCGTGACTCAGCCCCCATGTGATGGGACTTTCTAGGTTTGCTGAAGACCTGGCACTTCTCTGCACCCTCCCAGCCGGGGTGCTGGGCGCAGCGCCCGGCTCCGGGGCAGGAGAGGCCAGCTGGGCTGGCCCCATTCCCGGCTCCCCGGGGCCAAGGCACACAACTCGGCAGGCTCTGGCGCTCCGATTCAGCCCTGCTCAGCACTTCCAGGGATGTTATGAATTTCCCCATGCAGCTTGGCTCGGAGTCAAGCCGGCCGCGTCCGCACTGCCGGCAGCTGCCAGCTCCCGCTGCGGGAGATGCCTTAAAGGCGCCGTAGCCTGTCCCGACAGGGATGCTGCCGGATGGCTGCTGCGGCCCCCCCGGTACCCCGCAGCCAGAGCAGGGGTGGCAGTGGGGCCAAACCCACCAACTCAGCATTTGAGCTGATGGCACCACGGGTGCTGGTGCTCCCGGGAGTCCGCTGCTCTCCATAGGTGTGGAGAAGCCCCCTCCGGGATCCCTAGTGCTGGGGTGTCCCAAAAGGGGGGCTCTCCCTTGGGGTAGAACGGCTGAGCCCTGTATTCCCATGCGGGCCCCACAGTGCCCTGCCCCGGGGGATGTCGGTGCCCTGCGCCCGGTGCGGGTGCTGCTGCCTGCCTGGCTTGCTGCCCCGAGCTGCCCCAGCACGGGAACCTCAGGCTGCAGCCCAGGTCAGGGCTACCAGCCAAGGCAAACACTTTGGCAGTCGCCGGGCAGGCCGCAGGGCTTGTGCCAAACCGCCCGGCAGTGCCACATCCACCCAGCGGTGCCTGGGCGGGTGGCTAAGCGCTCGGGTGCACGGGCTGGGTGAGTGGTCCCAGGTCTGGGCGAGGGGTCCCCTGGCCAGTCTGGCCCCGTTTCTCCTCGCCCCTGTCCTGTGAGCAATCTGTCCCACAGTGGGGGGACATGGGCTCCATGGGCGGGCGGCATGGGACAGAGCCCTCCTGCGTCCCCCATGCTGGCAGGGATGGAGAGAGGGGGGGTCACTGTGGTCTGGGCGGGGCGAGGGGCTCCGAGGTGCTTTGCAAGGGCTTCCCCGGCTGTTTGGGGCTGTCCCCAGCCACTGCTGCCCTGCACCAAGTACCAAAGCCCTCTGCCCATGGCTGCTCTGCAGAACCCCGGCGTGGGGGCAAGAGGGGCTGGCAACTGCCCTGGGTCCAGCCCCGGATTCAGCTCCAGCCCCCTGGCCCCAGGGAAGCCGAGCCCCAGGGCTGTCCCCTGCCTGGCGATGGTGTCACCCCAGAAGCCCCGGTTGTGACATTCCCCTCCTCACTGCCCCAGCCAGGGCCTGGGGGGATGCCGCCAGCCCCAGGATCGGCCCCAGCACCCCAGTACAAGCAGAGCTGCGTGTGTATCAGCCCAAGCAGGGGCTGGGGGTGCCAGGGGGGCCTCAGGTGCTGGCCACCCTCTGGGAGCACCCCTGGAGGGCTTCCCAGCTGCAGCGCAGGCGGTGCTGCACAGCTTGCTGTCTCTGCAGGACAAATGCGGCTCCCAGGGCTGCGCAGGATGGTGAAGCTGCACAGCAAGAACCAGCAGCTCCTGGAGATGGTGGCCTCCATCGTCCTGGCCTCTGCCAGGCAAGCCTCTTCTTCTACTGCTCCTGCCCCTCATCTTCCTCTTTGAAGAGCCCATCAGAGGATGAGCATGGCCCTGGATCTTGCTTGTGCTGCTCAATAAGGAGCCCTGCCCTTGCCAGCGCAGTGTCTCTGCTGGGTGTGGGTGGAAGGGTGGATGTAGGCACCTGGCCCTAAGAGCAGCTCTGTGCCCCCCTTGCTCCTCCCTGCAGCCCCTCCTGCTCCCCTGCCCGCGGCGCCAGTCCCCTCGGCCTGCAGCGCGGCACCGATGGCAGGGAGCAGGTCCATCCCCAGCCCCGCATGCTCCCGGCAGCATCCCCTGCCCAAAACAGGCACCCTGCCCAGAGGTGAAAGGGAAGACCCGGCCCCTCTGGGGGGGCCAGGGACAATGAGGGGGGTTGTCTGCCACCAGTGCAGTGGGGGGGTCATATGGAGGCCCCATGGCCAGGCTCAGCTCCCAGGGCTTTGTGTTGGATGGAGGCAGCATCCTGCCATCCCCTGCTCACCACCTCTTGTACACGTCCATCTAGGATCCTGGTCCTGGGGACCCAGGACCATCTTCTCCACCCCTGTGGTGCTGGGACAGCAGCCAGGGACAGGATTGGGTGCTGACGGGGTCCTGCCTGGGGATGGTCTGACTGGGCCAGCTCCAGAATCGGTCCCTCCAACATCTCTGTGCTCTGCCCAACTCCATCCTGCTCCATGTGGGCAGCTGCAGTGGCTGATCCCCCGAAAAGCGGCTGTTGCATGGGGTGGGTGGGGGGCCATGAGGGAGAGTCAGGGGAGCAGTGGTGTCCTGCCCAGGGACGTGCTGGAGGGGCCAGGAAGTCCACTGGGCACAGGTGGGTAGCCCTGTGCCAAGCTCCTGCCCCTCACAGCCCCCACGGTGACGTGGGACAGGACACAAGGCCCCGAGTGCTCTGCTTTGTTTTGGGCTATGCTCGGACCCCTGGGACCACACAATCAGACAAACCTGATGGGTGTTGGGCTCTTCTCCTGGGTGTTGGGCTCTTCTCCCAAGTAGTTAGTGATACGATGAGAGGAAATGGCCTCAAGCTGCGTCAGGGGAGGTTTAGATTGGATATTGGGAGAAATTTCTCCATGGAAAGAGTGGTCAAGCATTGGACCAGGCTGCCCAGAGAGGTGGGGGAGTCCCCATCCCTGGAGGGGTTCAAAAAACGGCAGAGGTGGCACTTGGGGACATGGTTTAGTGGGCATGGGGGGGTTGGACTGATGGTTGGACTGATGATCTTAGAGGTCCTTTCCAACCTTAATGATTCCTAGTTTTTACTTTAATTAAAAAATAATCCAGCCACCAAGCCAGGACACATGAATTTATGACTCTCCCCTTAATGGGTTTAGTGGTGGACTTGGTAGTGTAGGTTAATGGTTGGACTGGGTGATCTTAAAAGTCTTTTCCAACCTCAACGCTTCTATGATTCTATCATTCTATGAAGAGGGAGCCCAGGGGAGCAGTGGCAGGAACAGGGGACATTCATGTGGCCTTGGTCATGTGGGCATCCACAGCAACTGTCCCCAGACACATGCAAATGCCATGCTGGACACGTGCACCCCTGGACATGCACATCCCTGGACGTACAAATCCCAAGTGCGCACAACTGTTGAAAGTGCACGCTGCGTGTACCACCACCCCTGCCACCGGTACGGCCACCAGCAACAAACCTGGCACCCCTGCCCCTCTGCCAACTCCACCTGCCGTTAAGCCTGCACTGCCAGCTGGCCTGATGGCTCCTAATGTTTCTCCTGCGCCAGGACGGTAACCAGTGCACCAGCTGGCACATGGTGGTGGCAGTAGTGGGGACACAGGGCCAGTGCTGCCACAGGGCAGCTGGCCTCCTCCTATGCGCTGGGCAAGGCTGGTAGCCATGGAACCCACGTGCTGCCGGGCGGCACCGTGGTGACATTGTGATGTCACTGATGACATCGGCGCTGACATGTGCCCGCATCACAAAGGGCCTCGCCCAGGCACCCCTATAAAAGGGAGACGGGGGCACAGAGCCTCGGCCCCCCGGCACGACAGGGCGGCCCCAAACACACCAGGCCACACCACCATGGCCCGGTCCCGGCGCAGCAGGAGCCGCAGCAGGAGCCGGCGCCGCCGCCGCACCGTGCACTGGCACCAGAGCCGCCCTCGTCGCCGACATGGAGGGAGCCCACGCCGGCCCGGGGCACGCAGACGCCGGTACAGGAGCCGCCGGCGCCGTGGGACACGCAGCCGCCGCCGCTGAGCTGACCCCAGCACTGGGCGCCTGCGGAGCCAGCGTCCCCGACAGCCCCGGTCACCACCGCCTCCACACCACCGCACCACCGCGGCCATGGCTCCAATAAAGCTGGAATGACTATATGATGGGTGTGCGTCTCCCTCGTGTCCGCCTGCGCCGGCTCTGTGTCCCCGGGGGTTGTGTCCCATGGGAGGGTGTTGGCGTGTGCTGGAGCACTGTGTCCATGGGTGGGCGTCCATGTGTGCTGGGGCTGTGTGTCCCATGCCTGCGCAGTTCCAGGACCAGCACACATCTCCGGGGATGGAGATGCCCAAGCCTGCCTGCTCCTGGGCTGGCTCTCACCCCTTTCTCCACATCCCAGACCATCACCATATCCCAACCCATCTCTACAGACACAACCTATCTCTACATCCCCAACCCATCTCTACATCCCCAGCCCATCTCCACGGCCCCAGCCCTTCTCCATGTCCCTAACCCATCTCCATGTCCCCAACCCATCTCCACGGCCCTGGCCCATCTCCATGGCCCCTGCCTATCTCCATGCCCCCAACCCATCCCCATGTCCCCTGCCTATCTCCAAGTCCTAGCCCATCTCCACGGCCCCGGCCCATCTCCATGTCCTCAGCCCCTCATGGCGCGCTGCAAAGGCCCTTGCAGCTGCCCTTGGTCCTGGCAGCCCCGCAGGGACATGACATGACACGAGGCTGTGCTCCACACCAATGTCATCTCCCTCCCGTGGAACCGTAAAGCTGCCCTTTCCCTAGGCAGGAGCCCTTGCTTAAACGTATTGCACTTCCCGCAGACAGGAAGAGGACCGCCACAACGCTCCCCGAGGCTCTGCCGCTCCCGAGCTGGGGGGAATGGCAGCGCCCTGACCCATGGGAGCAAGGCAGCCTGCCAGCAAGGCTCTGGAGACGAGATGGGGCACCAGCACCCCTGCCCTTTTACAAAGGAGGGAAAGGACATGCAACAGGAAGATAGGAAAGGCCCTTTTTTATTCCAGAAAGAAAGAAAGACAGACGCTAAAGCCGGCATGTTGCTTTTGTCCCCATCTTTCACAAACCAAGAGGCACTGGTAGCGCGCCAGGAAAACGTAGCGCACGCAGCGGTGTTTTTTCAGCGGCTCTTCAAGTAGTTGGTCACCTTGGCTGCTTTCTAAGTAGTCTGCCGTTGCTTTGTGTTGCTTTGGGCAAGAGTCGCCACGTCTTCGCAATGTGTCCCCAGCTGGGTCCTGAGCCCTGCCGTGACCATTGGCCCCGCGGCCTCTCGCGGCTCTGCCCCCGGCTCCGGCCCCGCGGGCAGCGTTTGCCCACCCCCCAGGCCAGGGAGGGGGCATTTCCCCCCTCAGCTGCCCCACACACAGCTCAGGCTGGGCATCTGCCCCTGGGCGCGGCATTTACACCTGCGCAGGGGAGATCTGCCCCTGGGGGGGATCTCTGCCCCAAGGCCTGTCTGCCCCGGGGGCTATCTATCTGCCCCTGGACAGGGCGGCCGCACCTGGCCAGGGGGCATTTGCCCCGCGCGGAACATTTGCCCGTGGCGGGCTAGCTGCCCCTGGCGAGACATTCACCCCTGCGGGCTTTCTGCACACGGGGGCACGGCAAGGAACTTGACCGGGCCCGCAACCGGCAGCCTTAGGCCTGCCCAGGCTGGTAGCGGGCCAGCGCTGGCGGTCAGGCCCGCACGCGCCGGCGCCGGCCACTCTGCGCCTGCCCGCGCCACCGCTGCCTCGGCACCGGCGCTCGCACCCGCTCCACGGAGGCTCCCAGCAGAGAGGCGAGCGCAAACCGGGGGCCTTCCCTTCCGCTCCGACCGCCTCGCTCCTGGGCTGCCACGCTGCCAGCCGCCATCCCGCAGGCACGTGCCATAGGCCCCACGCCGCTCCCTGCCTGCACGCAACCCCGCGCATTCACCCTCCACCCAGCCTGAGCACAGAAGCGCGCACAGGAGGATCCTCACACCATCCCGGCTGCAACTCTTGCCCACATGCTGACAAAGGAGGCTTTGCTGTGCTAGGGTGCTCCCTCCCCGCCTCTCTCTGCTGCAGGCACCCAAGGGGGGCCCTCGCATGCTCCTAGGGACGCCTTGGCCAGCCAAAACACTGCCATTGCCCTCGCGGCATTGACAACATTCCACCAATGCCCAGGACACGCAATGGCTCCCCACACCCGGCCACAGGGAAGAGCGCACAGTAGCCATCTCTTTCCCTTTGCCCAATTTCCAAAAGAATTGCTCACACAACGAGTTGATAGAAACACACAATTTCTATTTGCCTAAGGCAGGGCAACCGCTCCTCCACTCTTGGTCCTTTTGGCCTTTCTTTGCTTTCTCTTTTTGAAACAGAAGCAGACAGCTTCTTTGAAGCATTCATTCTCACTCTCATGCTTTGCAGCAACTTTCAGATCGCCAAGCCAGTCAGTCTTTTACAAGACGGCTTTGTAGGAGATCTCACCCTTCAGCCTACACTTGGGCTTGCTGATCTTGTAAAAGATAATAAAAAAATGCTTTTATAAGTACATCGGCAATAAAAAGAGAGCCAAGGAGGATCTCCATCCTTTGCTGGATGTGGGGGGGAACATTGTCACCAAGGACGAGGAAAAGGCTGAGGTACTTAACGCCTTCTTTGCCTCTGTGTTTAACAGCCAGACCGGTCATCCCCAGGGTACTCAGGCCCCTGAGCTAGAGGATAGGGACGGGGACCAGAATGGAGCCCTCATAGTCCAGGAGGAAGCAGTTAATGACCTGCTGTGCCACCTGGATGCTCACAAGTCTATGGGGCCAGATGGGATCCACCTGAGAGTACTGAGGGAGCTGGCAGAGGAGCTCACCAAGCCACTTTCCATCATCTATCAGCAGTCCTGGTTAACAGGGGAGGTCCCTGATGACTGGAGGCTTGCCAACGTGACGCCCATCTACAAGAAGGGCCGGAAGGAGGACCCAGGAAATTACGGGCCTGTCAGCCTGACCTCGGTGCCGGGAAAGATTATGGAGAGGTTCATCTTGAGTGAACTCAACAGGCAAGTGCAGGTCAACCAGGGGATCATAGAATCATAGAATCATAGAATCATGGAATGCTTTGGGTTGGAAGGGACCTTTAGAGGTCATCTAGCCCAACCCCGCTGCAGTGAGCAGGGACAGCTTTAACCAGATCAGGGTGCTCAGAGCCCCATCCAACCTGACCTGGAATGTTGCCAGGGATGGGGCCTCTACCACCTCTCTGGGCAACCTGTGCCAGTGCCTCACCACCCTCATTGTAAAAAACTTCTTTCTAATGTCTAGTCTAAATCTATTCTTCTCTTCTTTAGTTTAAATCCATTATTCCTTGTCCTGTCACAACAGGCCTTGCTAAAAAGAGTCTCCCCATCTTTCCTGTAGGCCCCCTTTAAGTATTGGAAGGCCGCAATAAGGTCTCCTCGCAGCCTTCTCTTCTCCAGGCTGAACAATCCCAACTCTTTCAGCCTGGCCTCATAGGAGAGGTGTTCCAGCCCTCGGATCATTTTGGTGGCCCTCTTCTGGACCCGCTCCAGCAGGGCCATGTCCTTCTTGTGCTGAGGGCCCCAGAGCTGGACGCAGTACTCCAGATGAGGTCTTACCAGAGCAGATTCTCTGCTCTGCAGATTCTCTGCTCTACCAGGGCAGATTCTGCCCCTCTAGGGCAGAATCACCTCCCTCGACCTGCTGGCCTAGGGCAGAATCACCTCCCTCGACCTGCTGGCCATGCTTCTTTTGATGCAGCCCAGGACACGGTTGGCTTTCTGGGCTGCAAGTGCACATTGCTGGCTCATAGAATCATAGAATCATAGAATGCTTTGGGTTGGAAGGGACCTTGAGAGATCATCGAGCCCAACCCCCCCTGCAGTAAGCAGGGATTGAACCTGTGAACTTGGCGTTATTAGCACCATGCTCTAACCAACTAAGCTAACCCAGCTGGTCATGTCCAGCTTTTCATCCACCAGTACCCCCAAGTCCTTCTCCACAGGGCTGCTCTCAATCTCTTCATCCCCCAGCCTGTACTGATACCGGGGGTTGCCCCGGCCCAGGTGCAGGACCTTGCACTTGGCCTTGTTGAACCTCACGAGGCTCACACAGGCCCACCTCTCCAGCTTGTCCAGGTCCCTCTGGATGACATCTCGTCCTCCTGGTGTGTCAATGGCACCACTCAGCTTGGTGTCATCTGCAAACTTGCTGAGGGTGCACTTGGTCCCGCTGTCTATGTCATTGATGAAGATGTTAAATAGCACCGGTCCCAGAACGGACCCCTGAGGGAACCCACTTGTCACTGGTCTCCATGTGGACATCGAGCCATTGAACACGACCCTCTGGATGTGACCATCCAACCAATTCCTTATCCACCGAACAGTCCACCCATCAAACCCATATCTCTCCAATTTAGAGAGAAGGATGTTGTGGGGGACTGTGTTGAACGCTTTACAGAAATCCAACTAGATGATATCCATTGCTTTTCCCTTGTCCACTGATGCAGTTACTCCTTCATAGAAAGCCACTAGGTTGGTCAGGCAGGACTTGCCCTTGGTGAAGCCGTGCTGGCTGTCTTGAATCACCTCCCTGTCCTCCATATGCTTGAGCATATCTTCTAGGAGGATCTGCTCCATGATCTTGCCAGGCACAGAGGTGAGGCTGACAGGTCGATAGTTCCCAGGGGCCTCCTTTCTTCCCTTTTTAAAAATGGGCACAACATTCCCCTTCTTCCAGTCCCCAGGGACTTCACCTGACTGCCATGACTTTTCAAATATCATGGAGAGTGGCTTGGCAACTACATCAGCCAATTCCCTCAGGACTCTGGGATGCATCTCATCAGGTCCCATAGACTTGTGTACATTGAGGTTCTTTAGGTGGTCTCGAACCTGATCTTCCCTTACAGTGGGAGGGGCTTTACCCCCCTGGTCCCCATCTTTCGGTCCATTGATTCGGGAGGGGTGAGGAGAGAAGTTGCCGGTGAAGACCGAGGCAAAGAAGTTGTTGAGTACCTCAGCCTTCTCCTCATCTGTTGATAGATGTTCGCCTTTCTTGTTCATCTAGGGGGGTACGCTTTCTTTAACCTTCCTTTTCTGATTGATATACCTGTAGAAGCCCTTGTTATTCTTTACATCCCTTGCCAAATTCAGCTCCATCCTCGCCTTGGCCTTCCTGACCTCCTCCCTACACAACCGGGCCGTTTCCCTGTAACCCCCCCAGGACACCTGTCCCTGCTTCCACTGCCTGTGCAGTTCCCTCTTACTCTTTAGTTTGACCAGCAGGTCTCGACTCAGCCATGCTGGTCTCTTCCCATCCTTGCCTGATTTTTTACACTTGGGGACTGAGAGCTCTTGTGCTCTATGGAAGGTGTCCTTAAAGATCTGCCAACTCTGTTCCGTTCCCCTGTCCCTGAGGACCATCTCCCAGGGGATCCTCCTGACTAACTCCTTGAAGAGCTGGAAGTTTGATTTCCTAAAATTTAGGGTCCTGACTGTACTCCTCGCTTTTCCCATGTCCCTCAGGAGCGTGAACTCCACCAATGCGTGATCACTGCGGCCTAGGCTGCCTCCAGTCTTGACATCACCGATGAGCTCAGTTGCATTGGCGACCCATCAGATCCAGTATCGCGTCCCCTTGGGTAGGGGATCAGGCCCAGCCAGCATGGGTTCATGAAAGGCAGGGCCTGCTTGAACAACCTGATCTCCTTTTATGACCTGGTGACATCCCTGGTAGATGATGGAAAGGCTGTGGATGTCATTTACCTGGACTTTAGCAAAGCCTTTGACACCGTCTCCCATAATATTGTCCTTGGGAAGCTGGCAGCTCATGGCTTGGATGGGCGTAGTCTTCTCTGGGTAAAAAACTGGTTGGGTGGCCGGTCTGCTGGAGGGTAGGATGGCCCTGCAGAGGGACCTGGACAGGCTGGATCGATGGGCCGAGGCCAACTGTGTGAGGTTCAACAAGGCCAAGTGCCGGGGCCTGCACTTGGCTCACAACAACCCCATGCAGCGCTGCAGGCTGGGGGAAGAGTGGCTGGAAAGCTGCCTGGCCGAAAAGGAGCTGGGGGTGTTGGTCGACAGCGGCTGAACATGAGCCAGCAGTGTGCCCAGGTGGCCAAGAAGGCCAACAGCATCCCGGCTTGTATCAGGAATAGCGTGGCCAGCAGGAGCAGGGAGGTGATTGTCCTCCTGTACTCGGCACCCTTGAGGCTGCACCTGGAATGCTGTGTCCAGTTTTGGGCCCCTCACTCCAAGAAGGACATTGGGGTGCTGGAGCGTGTCCAGAGAAGGGCAACGGAGCTGGGGAAGGGTCTGGAGCACAGGGCTGATGGGGAGCGGCTGAGGGAGCTGGGGGTGTTCAGCCTGGAGAAGAGGAGGCTGAGGGGAGACCTGATCGCTCTCTACAACTCCCTGAAAGGAGGTTGTAGTGAGTGTTGGTCTCTTCTCCCATGTAGTTAGCGATAGGACGAGAGGAAATGGGCTCAAGCTGCGCCAGGGGAGGTTTAGGTTGGATATTAGGAAAAATTTCTTCACGGAAAGGGTGGTCAAGCATTGGAACAGGCTGCCCAGAGACGTGGTGGAGTCACCATCCCTGGAAGTGTTCAAAAAACGGGCAGAGGTGGCACTTGGGGACATGGTTTAGTCTGGTCTACCCTTGATTGGTTTAGTGTGGACTTGGCAGTGTAGGTTAATGGTTGGACTGGATGATCTTAAAGGTCTTTTCCAACCTAAATGATTCTAGCATTCTAGGATTCTATCTCCTCCTTTTTGGCCTGCTCTCTGCATCACCAGCACACGTCTCCAGGGATGGAGATGCCCCAGCCTGATGGCTCCTCTGCTGCCTCTCACCCCCGGCTCCATGTCCCAGCCCACCTCCACGTCCCCCGCCTCTGTCCATGTCCAAGCCCATCTCCACGTCCCAGCCCATCTCCACGTCCCAGCCCATCTTCACATCCCAGCCCATCTCCACATCCCAGCCCATCTCCATGTCCCAGCCCACCTCCACGTCCCAGCCCATCTTCACGTCCCAGCCCATCTTCACGTCCCAGCCCATCTCCACATCCCAGCCCATCTCCACATCCCAGCCCATCTCCACGTCCCAGCCCACCTCCACGTCCCAGCCCATCTCCACGTCCCAGCCCATCTCCATGCCTCCTGGGCACTGGTGCCCTCCCTGAGGGAGCAGTGGCTGCTCCTGTGCTATCCCCAGGGATTTGGGGCCATGGAGGCACCCAAGGGTGGCCCTGAGCAGCCAGGCAGGTGCCACCTGCCAGACAAGCCCTCACCACTCGCGACAAGCAGCCTGCTCCTTCCCCTGCTCCCGTGACCACCACCATGGGGAGCCATGGACGCCGTGCGCTGCCGGGCGGCACCGTGGTGACATTGTGATGTCACTGATGACATCGGCGCTGACACGTGCCCGCATCACAAAGGGCCTCGCCCAGGCACCCCTATAAAAGGGAGACGGGGGAACAGAGCCTCGGCCCCCCGGCACGACAGGGCGGCCCCAAACACACCAGGCCACACCACCATGGCCCGGTCCCAGTGCACCAGGAGCCGCAGCAGGAGCCGGCGCCACAGCCGCACCGTGCACTGGCACCAGAGCCGCCGTCGTCGCCGGCATGGAGGGAGCCCACGCCGGCCCGGGACAAGCAGCCGCCGGTACAGGAGCCGCCGGCGCCGTGGGACACGCAGCCGCCGCCGCTGAGCTGACCCCAGCACTGGGCGCCTGCGGAGCCAGCGTCCCCGACAGCCCCGGTCACCACCGCCTCCACACCACCGCACCACCGCGGCCATGGCTCCAATAAAGCTGGAATGACTATATGATGGGTGTGCGTCTCCCTCGTGTCCGCCTGCGCCGGCTCTGTGTCCCCGGGGGTTGTGTCCCATGGGAGGGTGTTGGCGTGTGCTGGAGCACTGTGTCCATGGGTGGGCGTCCATGTGTGCTAGGGCTGTGTGTCCCATGCCTGCGCAGTTCCAGCACCAGCACACATCTCCGGGGATGGAGATGCCCAAGCCTGTCTGCTCCTGGGCTGGCTCTCGCCCCTTTCTCCACATCCCAGACCATCTCCACATCTGCCACCTATGTCCCCAGCCCCAACCCATCTCAATGTCCCCCTCCTATCTCCATGTCCCCAACCCATCTCCACGTCCTTAGCCCATCATGGCACTCTGGAAAGGCCCTTGCAACTGCCCTTGGACTTGGTAGCCCCAGAGTGAGATGAGATCCAGTTAAGTCCAGCTGGCGACCAGTCACGAGCGCTGTTTCCCAGGGCTCTGTTTTGGGGCCAGCCTTGGTTAATATCTTTATCGATGATCTGGATGAGGGGATCGAGTGCACCCTCAGGAAGTTTGCACATTACACCAAGTTGGGTGGGAGTGTCAATCTGCTGGAGGGTAGGATGGCCCTGCAGAGGGACCTGGACAGGCTGGACCGATGGGCCGAGGCCAACTGGATGAGGTTCAACAAGGCCAAGTGCTGGGGCCTGCACTTGGCTCACAACAACCCCACGCAGCGCTGCAGGCTGGGGGAAGAGTGGCTGGAAAGCTGCCTGGCCGAAAAGGAGCTGGGGGTGTTGGTCGACAGCGGCTGAACATGAGCCAGCAGTGTGCCCAGGTGGCCAAGAAGGCCAACAGCATCCTGGCTTGTGTCAGGAATAGTGTGGCCAGCAGGAGCAGGGAGGTGATTGTCCTCCTGTACTCGGCGCTGGTGAGGCCGCACCTGGAATCCTGTGTCGTTTTGGGCCCCTCAGCACAAGAAGGACATTGGGGTGCTGGAGCGTGTCCAGAGAAGGGCAGCGGAGCTGGGGCAGGGTCTGGAGCACAGGGCTGGTGGGGAGCGGCTGAGGGAGCTGGGGGTGTTCAGCCTGGAGAAGAGGAGGCTGAGGGGAGACCTGATCGCTCTGCAGCTCCTGGCAGGAGGGGGCAGGGAGGGGGGTCGGGCTCTTCTCCCAAGGAACCAGCGATAGGACGAGAGGAAATGGGCTCAAGCTGTGCCAGGGGAGGTTTAGGTTGGGTATTGGGAGAAACTTCATTCCTGGAAGAGTGGCCAGGCATTGGAGCAGGCTGCCCAGAGAGGTGGTGCAGTCCCCATCCCTGGAGGGGCTCAGCAGACGCGTGGACACACGAAATTGCTCCTCTCCCCTCCGTGGGTGCAGCGGGGCACCGGGCAGTGCCAGGCCCGTGGCTGCACCGGGTCCTCCCGAACGCACGCGACTCGCTCGCCGACGACCCTGTGACAGGCCCGGCCTGGCCCCGCCCCCCACGCCAGCGTCCACCCCACGTGACCACCTGTCCCGCCCGCCGGGCCCGCCCCTGCCGCCCTTCTCTGGGCGCCGATTGGCTTGTGGCGGCGCGAGGGGCGGGCTCCCGGAAGGCGCGGCGGCCAATGGGTTGCGAGGCTTGGCAGCGTCAGGCGGGCGCTGGCGGCGGCGCGGGTGCGGGCGGAGGGCGCGTGAGCGGGGGCGGGGCCGGGGGTGCAGGAGGAGTGGGGGGGCCTGGGGGGCACCGGGACCATGGGGGGGCCGGGGGTGCTGGAGGGGCCGGGGGGCTTCGGGGGCCCCGGGACCATGGGGGTGCTGGGGCCGGGGCGGGGGTGCTGGGACCATGGGCGGGCACCGGGAGTGCTGGGGCCGGGGGGGCTGGGGGGCTCCGGGGGTGCTGGGACCGTGGGGGCACCGGGGGGGTCCGGGGGCATCAGGACCATGGGGGCCCCGGGGGTGCTGGGACTGGGGGGGCACCGGGGGGGTCCGGGGGCATCAGGACCATGGGGGCCCTGGGGGTGCTGGGACTGGGGGGGCACCGGGGGTGCTGGGACCATGGGGGCACCGGGGGGGTCTGGGGGCATCAGGACCATGGGGGCCCTGGGGGTGCTGGGACTCGGGGGGGGCCGGGGGTGCTGGGACCGTGGGGGCACCGGGAGTGCTGGGGCCGGGGGGGCTGGGGGGCTCTGGGGGCCCTGGGACCATGGGGGCCCCGGGACCATGGGGGCACTGGGAGGGCCGTACGGCTCGGGGGGGGGCCAGGTGGCTCTGGGGACACCGGGACCATGGGGGCACCAGGGGCATCCGGGGGTGCTGGGAGGGTCCCCGTGGGGCACTGAGGGGGGCCACAGGGTGCGGGGGGGCTGGACTTGTGGAGGGAGGAGTGGGGGGTCACTGCCAGGGCTGGTGGGGAGGGGTCCTGAGGGGGGTGGAGGGGGCAGGACAGGCCCGTGGGGTGCAAGGGGGAGTCCGTGGGTGGGGTGGGCTGGGCTGGGGGGTCCGTGGGGCCAGGGGCAGCCGATTCCCTGCTTGCACCGGCCGGGCTCCGCAGGACCCCTGGGCCTGCCCCCGCAGTGGGGGGCACTGCCGGGACTGAGCCTCCCGCTCCCACCCCAGCGCACACCATGGTGGAGTACCGGATCCGGCCGTACCGCGACGAGGACTACGAGGCGGTGCGTGAGGTCTTCGCCACCGGCATGAGCGAGTACGCGCCGGCGCTGTGCCTGCACGTGCTGCGGCAGCCCTGGGTGCTGCTGGTGCTGGGCTGCACCTTCTGCCTGCTGCTGGCCAGTGCCCGCTCCCTGCTGCTGCCCGTCCTGGCCCTCACCCTGCTGCTGGCCCTGGCCCGGCACCTCCTGGGCTGCGCCTGGAGCACCTACATCGACCGCTGCCTCGGCGACGACCTGCGGGACATCGGCGCCGCCTACGCCGAGAGCGCCGGCGCCCGGTTCTGGGTGGCGGAGGCAGATGAGAGGGTGGTGGGCATGGTGGGCGTGCGGCCGGCCAACGACGGCGCCGACGGGGAGCTGGCGCTGAAGAGGATGTCGGTGCGGAAGGACTACCGGGGCCTGGGCATCGCCACGGCGCTGGGCCGCACCGCACTGGCCTTCGCGCGGCAGCGTGGCTGCCGGGCCATGGTGCTCAACACGCTGATGCTGCAGCACGAGGCTCGCGCCCTCTACGAGCGCCTGGGCTTCCGCCGGCACCGCCGCTATGTCCTGCCCACCGTCTACGGCCGCCTGGTCAACTGCACCATCACCACCTACCGCTATGACCTGTCTGGCACACCCTGAGCTCCGCCGCGGCGCCGGGGAGGGCAGGCATCACGCCCCACGTGCCGGCGTGGCCAGGCGTGAGCCCCGCGTGGGGCCGAGGGGCGTGGGGGGAAGCCCGTGCACGGAGCCCCGCTGCGCTGGCTGTGCCGCAGGCTGCTGCTCTTGACCTTGCTTGCCGGACACGGCGCTGCCGCGGGGCGCTGGGTCCCCCCCGGTTCGTGCCTTGTGGCGGAGCTGTGCGGGTGTCGCTTCTCAGGGAGTGTGCTGCGCGCCGGCACGGCACGGCGGGGTAGGGACCCTCGTGCCACACGCGGTGGGGGGGTCTGTGGGGCGCGGAGGAGGGGCCGGGGCAGCCGCCCCCACCCTGCCGGGAGGTGGAGGTGCCACACCGCTCCCCAAGCTCTGCCAGGGGGGTCAGCCTGCCAGGAGGGGTTCCCCGGGGGGAGGCTGTGCCCTGCCTGGCCCTGATGTCTCCGTGTCCCATGGGGGGCTCGTGGCTGCCTGAGGGAGACCCCCAGCCGCGTCCCCCCACAGCCCGTGCCACGGTGCCTGCGGGTCGGGCGCTGCCTCCGTACGGGGTGGAGAAATAAAGGACCGTCCGCAGCGCCGGGCTGGGTCGTTCTTCCCACGCTGGCACGGCGTCCCGGGGTGGCCACCCCAGGAGGATTTTGGGAGGGGGGTCCCTGGCACCACAAGGACCCCTGCGGCATCCCCATGGGAAGGGTTGAGTGTGGGGCTGGGGGGACAGCACCGAAAGCCCATGGGGATGAGCCTCTCGCGTTTCCCCCAGACCCCCTGTGCCAGTGGGCATCCCTGGGCAGCGGACGGTGGTCAGCCGGTTGCCGGCCGGTCCCCCGGTGTGAGGACACCAGCTCCCAGGAGCTGGCCGTCCCCAAGGGCTCCGTGTGTCCCCACTTTGGACCCCGACAGCCTTCGCTCAAGGGATGAAAGGTGGCTCGGCCATAAAACAAGTCCCTGGCAGGGAGTCTGGCAGCACCCGGCACCGCCGCTGCCTGCGGTTGGGCGCGGGCAAAGTCCCTGCTTGGGGCTGGGCTGGGTGGGTGCCGTGGGGCTCGGCTTGCACCCTGCTGCCAAAGGGGAGCTTGGGGTGGGAGGGGGCTTGCAAAGGGGTTAAATTGTGCCTGGGCACCCTCTGGCCCCCCGGTGAGGCTTCCCCTGCCGTGGGGGTCCAGTGCCAAAGCATCTCCTCCATTTAGTGGGGACGGGGGTCCTGGGCAGTGGCTCTGCCCGTCCCCCACCACTGCCCAGGACCCCCGTCCCCATGCAGAAGGATTCCCCCCCCCAGTTCACCCAGCCAAAGCTGAGCGTGACCCCCATAACCTTCTCAGGCCACAGTTTATGGCAGCATTCCGGCATCAGCAGGGGCGTCACTTCCCTTTCGGCGCCTGCGCTTTCCGCCTCCCCGGAGCCACCATTAGCCTGGGTAAGGACCGAGCTGGGGGGACAGCCCGGTGCTGTCAGCGGAGCACCCCCCCCCCCCCCCCGCCCCCCAAATTGGGCAAGACCCCCCCACCCCGCCTCCTGAGGGTTGCAGAATGATGGGCTGAGCGGAGCCGGCATCTTCCCACAGCGGCGGTGGGAGCTGCCGGCACAGGCCGGCGCAGCGGATGCGGGAAGCAAAGCCCCCCCACCTCCCCCGTACAGGGGGGGTTGCCGGACCCCCAGGGTCTGGCGAGGGACACCCCCCCCCCCCCCTCCTTTTGACCAAAGGATCTGCACAGCCGCGGTCCCCGGTTTGAGGAGCGGCAGAACCGGTAGCAGCGAGCCAGGGGGGACTGGGAGTGTGCCAAAGGGGGGGTGCAGGGTGCCGGGACCCCGGGATGGGGGGGGTGCTGAGGCCATGTTCCCCATTAGTCCCCAATAATGAGGACAGCACAGGGTTTTCAGCAGCTTGGGGCCCCCAACCCCTTCCCCATTGCAGGGGACCCATCCCTGCTCGGGGTCCCCCTGCCCAGGGTGGCTCCAGCCCCCGCCGCAAGCAGGGGCACAAACCCACGGCGCATCCCGAGCAGCCCCCGGGGTTTCTGTGCCCGTCACCCCCCCATGTCCCTTTGCCCTGCTCCCAGTACAGCACTGAAGGCTTCATGGGATCCCCAAGGGGAAAGAGGGGTGCGGGAGGAGGAGTGGGGCAGGGGCTCAGGGCAGGAACCCCACAAGGGGCTGGGGTTCCCGGATGCCCACCCCAGGCGAGGCTGCCGATGGTGATTTTTAGCAAGAAGAGGGTAATTATGCCGGTGGGGTGATGCAGAGCGCAGGCAGGTGCCCGGCCGACGGGAGCTAACGTGGCTGCACGGTGCTCAGGCAGCAATTCCTGCCCGTTCGCTGGCTGCGCCGTCCCGGCAACGGGGTCTGGGGATACTCGGGGGGTCCCTGGCTGAGGCGGGTACTGCCCTGACACCCCTGTGCCATGCCACAGGTGCTGGCAGCCCATGGCGTCCTACCGCATCCGGCAGTACCGGGACCAGGACTACGATGCCGTGCGGACCCTCTTCGCCCACGGCATCTTGGAGCACACGCTGGCTGGCTACCGCCACGTCCTGCATGCGGCACGGGCGAAGCTGGTGCTGCTGGTCCTCTTCGTGGTGGTGCGGGCAGCTGCTGGCTACTGGGTGCTGGGGCTGGGGGCCGTGGCACTGGCGCTGGCGGCCACCTGGCTCCTGGTCCGCTCCTTCAGCACCTCCTACGTGCACCAGGCGCTGAGCGCCGACCTCTGCGACATCTCCACCAGCTACCTGCGGGCACCTGACTCCTGCTTCTGGGTAGCGGAGGCCGGGGGGGCCGTGGTGGGCATGGTGGCCGTGGCATCGCCACAGGATCCGGCCGAGAGAGGGGTGGCCCTGGAGCTGAAGCGAATGTCGGTCAGGAAAGACTACCGGTGCCGGGGCATCTCCAAAGCGCTCTGCGGGGAGGTGCTGCGCTTCGCCCGGGCGCGGGGGTACGGGGCGGTGGTCCTCTCCACCTCCATGGTGCAGGTGGCGGCCCAGCGGCTCTACGAGGGCCAGGGCTTCAGGAAGGTGGGCACCTCCAGCCCCTCGCTGCTCGGCAGCCTCCTCTGCTTCCAGATCTTCCACTACCGCTGCGACCTGCCCGGCCGCGCCGCAGCCCCGCCACACTAGGCGCTGCCGTGGCACCCCAACCCCAGCACGCGAGGCACCGCCACGGCACGCTTTGACCCCAGCCCTGGCATGCAAGGCACCGCCTCGGCGCCCAGGACCCTGGCACAGTAGGCACCACCGCAGCATCCCCAGCCCCAGCACGCGAGGCACCACCACAGCACATGTGGCCCCGGCACGCGAGGCACCGCCGCAGCACACGTGGCCCCGGCACGCTAGGCACCGCCGCAGCACCCGCATGGGGTTGGCAGTGGGGGATGGAGGCCGTGCCTGGCCAGCCCGCCGGGGCTTTTCCTAGTTTTCTAGCAGCGAGAAATAAAAAGACACCTGCGGGGAAGCCGTGTGGGGTGTGTCTGTGGGCGTGCGCGCGCACGCGCGCGAGTCTGCATCGGGCATATGTGCATGTGGCCATGCATGCAAGTTTGCATATGCGCGCGTGTCTGCATGTGCTTGCACACCCGTGTGCCCGTGCATGTCAGCCTGCCTGCGCACGCCTGCCCGTCCCGGCCCCCCCTGCCTTCCAGCCTGGCCGCGGGGCTGTGAATAACCCATGGGGGGACACCCTGGGGACACCCTGGGGACAGGGGCATCGCGGGTGCCCAGAGCAGCACGACCCCTGCACGGGGGACAGGGGGGACCAGGGACCCCCGGGGTGCTGCGGGGGGGTGTCCTGCTGGTGTTGTCTCCCAAAGGGAGTTCGTCACCCGCTGTGCAATAATCCAATTCACACGCTGGGTCGAGATAGCGATTTTATTTCATTTCTGCGCAGAGAGGGGCGCTAGCTGGTAATTCCACAAAGCTAGCACACCCTTACAGTAATATTTTAACATATTTATACTTACGTTGCTATATACCACTCCTTTATCTTTGCTTATTGTACCATCATTGCTTCTTAGTCTCTTCGCCTTGATTTAAAGACACAATGGTCCATAATTTCCCTGCGCCCGCCCAGGGGGTGAGGGTCTTCACGTGGAGGCGGGAATATTTTGGCAGAGGTGCGTTTTTCCCATGCAAATGAGCGTAGTTCATTTGAAGTTCACCGACTCTTTCAGTTCACGTCAAATTCCATGCTCTGCTGCCCCAGTATTTCTTTGTGAGTGGTAAGTTTCTGCTTTAGCTAACATTTTGTCCTTGGGTATATATATTTCATTCTCTCCCAGCTGACCTCGACATCACGTTCCGTGAGACATCGGTTCCCCGCTTTGAGACTATGAGGCTTTCTAAGAGCTCCTGAGTCCCACCACGTACCCGTGCTAACATAACGTAGCATCCTTTAGTTGATCGTAACAGCGTTCTCTTTAAACAGCCAACAGCAATACAAGTAATGATCAGCATTATTATTACAACAACGCTACTTTGAAATAAGCTCTCTAACCATCTGGTTAATGAGTATCCCAGGCCACGCAGGATTTTGTTTAACCAGCCTCCTTCTAACCCTGCTCTTAGTTCCCTACTTGCTTTTGCTACTCCTATATCAGCTGGTCCAAATCTGCAGTTACATTTGGAATGTGGACACAACAGCTATTGTTTAAAGATTCAGCTATCCACACGCTCCGTGTTCATGCAATAATAATAAATCCAGAGTCAAACAACTCTGCAATATCATTTTAGAGGTGGAGGCGGAGGTTTAAATCTGACAGCCCAGTCTGAGTTGCATTCGCTAATGTTTCCATCTGCAAGGTTAAATTATGACTGGCTGATCTATTTCGAAACGAAGCATATCAGGAGTAAATATAGATTCAAGCATCCACGCTACCGTGGTTCCAGTACTTGGGTGTTGCCAATTGTCCTCCACTGATCTTTTGATTCTCCCCCAAAATCTTCTGCTTAATGGAGATTTTCTCCGTAAGGGACATAAAGTCAGAAGTCCTAAGGTCCAGTATTTATTCTTTCCTGAAAGGGGGAGATGAGTTACCCGCTCCCCATCACTCCTCACAATTCCAGTTCGACTTTTTTTTTCCAGAGGTAGTTCTGGACTTATCGAGCTTGGGATAAGTTAACCGCACTTGCAAAGGATCGTCAGGAATACCTTCATTTCCTTCCCAGGTAATACACCGGTCTGTCGGTTGGGTGTATTCCCATTCTCCAGCTTGCGGGACGTCCCAAAGCTGGAGTATCTGACAACCCCACGGAGTATCAGTGCACCCATCTCCTGATGGTCTAGATATCACTCCTTTGGCCCATGGAGTTTCAGGTTTACTGATATTACAGTTATCCACCGTACCACCTTTCGGAGTCCATTTAAGGGTGTAATTTCCTTCCTTATTGTACCATGTGGTGGACCCACTACGTTCCCTTCTCCACATGTCTTCCCATATTTTAGTTAGGTTTGTCGTTAGTACCCCCCATGGAATGGGATTCTCTGCGGACTTAGGAGCAGGTAAACATGCAGTCACTGAGGTCAAGTTTTGTAGTTTACCAAAGTCTTGGACCAACTTCGGAATAAGATTTGTGTTATTGCAGTTAATGTAGAAGTACATTATTAAAACTTTCACCACACGCATTCTACTTTCCACTTGGCAGAAGATCGAAGGCTCTACATAAATATATATCTATTTTACAATCAAGATCAAAATCCCTTTGGGACACAGAAACAGATTATGTGTTCTCGAAACTTCCTATCTTAGTTTCTCCTGTCTTCTCAGAGCTCCATTGTTCCGTCGCGCTTTTTTACCTGGGTATGATGAATCCAGGAGTCAACGCCTCTTGCTTTGATAGCCATGTGGGTAATTAGCAATACCAGATAAGGTCCCTTCCATCCTTCCTTTAAAGGTTCACCCTTCCACGTTGGGATATAGGCTTTGTCTCCTGGCATAAAGGAATGAACTGGAGTATCTAAGGGCGTTGGCGCCCTTCCATTTCAGTATCTGCGAGGGGAAGGCAAAGCCTGTCCCAAAGACAACAGATAATGGGATAATAATTGGTTTCCTGTAATATGCATTTGATCACCTTTCCCAGTTAAACTATTTACGGGATATGGTTTCCCATACAGAATCTCAACAGGACTAACTCCTTCTCTAACTCTAGGAGTGACTCGAATTCTCAATGCCATCGGTAACACATCTATCCATTTCATTTGAGTTTCCTGACAAAGTTTTGAAATCTGTCTTTTCCGAGTCTGATTCATTCGTTGGATGTTGCCACTTGATTGTGGTCTCCAACGAGCATGTAGGTCCCGTGGCATTTGCAAAGACTTTGCAACTTCCTGAACTATTTGAGCTATAAAATGTGGCCCATTATCGGACAACATTCCTTCAGGTACCCCAAATCTAGGAATTATCTCCTTTAACAATATCCTTACTACTTCTCTAGCCTTATTGGTACGACACAGAAAAGCTTCAGGCCATCCTGAAAAGGTGTCTAATAACACCAACAGATATCGATTGCATTTTGGCAGTTCAGAAAAATCAATTTGCCAGTATTCCCCAGGGGTCTGACTCTTCCTGACCTCTCCAGGAGGAGGTCTTTTCTGTATTTTTGGGTTATTCTTACAACATATTGGGCACTGTTTCACAATAAAGTTTGCAAAAGTTTGCATCTTTGGTCCTACAGCGTGTCTTTTGATACTTGCGACCAGAGCATCCGCTCCCATACAGGATTCACTATGGGTCTTCTTCACTATTTCTCTTACCATTGGGGTAGTAATCAATACTTGCCCATCTTTGGTTAAACACCATCCTTCCCTTGGCTTGGTACACTCTAAATATTTGGCAAGCTGATCCTCCTCAGAATATTTTGGAGGTTCCCACTGAACTTTTCTTGATGTCCAATTAGCAATCCCCTTTCCACAACTCTTTGGCTGTTTCATCTGCCTTTCCATTTCCTTTAATTATTTCTGTTTGTCCTTTCTGATGAGCTTTGCAATATACGATGCAACTTCTCTTGGTCCCAGAATGACTTGCAACAATTTTAAAATTTCCGGTCCATACTTAATAGGGGTTCCTTGAGAAGATAGCAACCCATGCTCTTTCCAAATAGCCCCATGCACGTTGGCTGCTCCAAACGTATATTTGGAGTCTGTATAAATATTTACTCTTTTATCTTTAGATAGCTCTAAAGCTCAAGTTAGAGCTATAATTTCTGCTTTCTGAGTGGAGGTATTGGGTGGCAGGGCTCGTGCTTCAATCTCTTCCTGCAGGGTTCCTACAGCATATCCAGCCTTCCGTTCTCCGTTCACCACAAAACTACCTCCATCTGTAAAAAGTTCAATTTCTGGATTGATTATAAGCACATCCTTTAAATCAGGTTGACCGGAGTATACCTGTTCCATAACCTGCAGGCAGTCATGCTCCAGTTCCCCTTTTTCATCTACTGGCATTCAGGTGGCAGGATTCAAGGTCAAAGACATCTTTAAAGTGACGTCATCTTGTTCAACCAGTACCACCTGCTATTGAGCTGACCTACGAGGGGAAATCCAATGATGCCCCTTTTGTTCAAGTGCAGCGATCACAGCAGGTGGTACCAAAACTGTGATAGGTTGCCCCAAGGTTCATGTCCAAGCTTCCTGAATCACCACCACCACCGCTGGCACAGCCCTCAGGCACGCCGGCCATCCTTTGCTCGCTTCCTCTAGCTGTTTGGAGAAGTCAGCCACTGGTGGCTTCCAGTCTCCTAGAGTCTGGGTCAGGACTCCTAGTGCCGCATGTTGCCTTTCGTGCATGTATAAGGTAAAAGGTTTGGTTAAATCCGGCAAACCCAAAGCAGGAGCCCTCATCAATTCAGTTCCGATGGAGTCAAATCCTTTCCAGCACTCTGGGGTCCCTTCTAAAATTTCTCTGGGTCCCTTGATAGCTAACGGTTAGCTATCTTGTTGGAATGAGAACTGGCTTCAGCATGCAACAATCCAACACCGCACACCACCTCTCCTGCCCTGAAAGACTGTGGTGATGGATGGAACCCAAAGTCACGGACTAAATGAACTCAATGGATATTTTAGAGGGATGGTCCATAGACAAAAGGAATGATATCTGTGTGTATACATCACGACAGGGAAAGTCCTCTAATTTATACATTGGCCACCACTGTTTACAATACTTTTGCATTTTTCCTTTAGTTAGGGGATCCCCTCTGAATTATTCCAATTTTTCAGGATGCATCCTAAAGGAGAGCAAGGGGGTGTATCTGTAGAGGATACCGGACCCATATTTAAGTTACAGAAAATTGTTACAGATAATTCTTTAACCAGAAACTCACACACTCAGCCTTAGGACAAGAATATTTTACCCTTTTCCTTTCTTCTGCTTCCACGTGTAGAGCTTAAGCCCCTGCTGCGATTCTCTCACAGGAGCGACTTGCAGAGCAATTCCAAAAACAGAAACAGATTTCCTACTCGCCGATCACCCCTGCTCTTTTTACATCAATATCTCTGCAGCGTTGCACCGTTGTGTCGCTCACCGCCCAGCCGTAGAGCCGGAACCGTCGGGGTCCCCGATCAAATAGTCGGTGTGCGCTGGAATCCGCACAGCTCCCTGCTCCTTGGCCGCAGCGGCGAGTTGAACCAAGCAAGGCAATGAGGGTCCCGTCTGGGTCACCAAAACTCTCGTCTCACAAAGGGAGTTCGTTACCCGCTGTGCAATAATCCAATTCACACACTGGGTCAAGATAGCGATTTTATTTCATTTCTGCGCAGAGAGGGGTGCTAGCTGGTAATTCCACAAAGCTAGCACACCCTTACAGTAATATTTTAACATATTTATACTTATGTTGCTATATACCACTCCTTTATCTTTGCTTATTGTACCATCATTGCTTCTTAGTCTCTTCGCCTTGATTTAAAGACACAATGGTCCATAATTTCCCTGCGCAGGCCCAGTGAGGGTCTTCACGTGGAAGCGGGAATATTTCATAGAATCATAGAATCACAGAATCGTTTAGGTTGGAAAAAAACTTTAAGACCATCCAGTCCAACCATTAACCTACACTACCAAGTCCACACTAAGCCAATCAAGGGTAGACCAGACTGAACCATGTCCCCAAGTGCCACCTCTGCCCGTTTTTTGAACGCTTCCAGGGATGGGGACTCCCCCACCTCTCTGGGCAGCCTGCTCCAATGCTTGACCACCCTTTCCATGAAGAAATTTTTCCTAATTTCCAACCTAACCCTCCCCTGGCGCAGCTTGAGCCCATTTCCTCTTGTCCTATCGCTTGTTCCTTGGGAGAAGAGCCCGACCCCCCTCCCTGCCCCCTCCTGCCAGGAGCTGCAGAGCGATCAGGTCTCCCCTCAGCCTCCTCTTCTCCAGGCTGAACACCCCCAGCTCCCTCAGCCGCTCCCCACCAGCCCTGTGCTCCAGACCCTGCCCCAGCTCCGCTGCCCTTCTCTGGACACGCTCCAGCACCCCAATGTCCTCCTTGTGCTGAGGGGCCCAAAACTGGACACAGCATTCCAGGTGCAGCCTCAAGGGTGCCGAGTACAGGGGCACAATCACCTCCCTGCTCCTGCTGGCCACACCATTCCCTTATTTCATTCTCTCCCAGCTGACCTCGACATCATGCTCTGTGGGACATCACTGGGATGGTGGCAGGGGACACCCTGGGGGACAGGGGACCCCCCCCGGACCAGGGAGGTTGTAGGGAGGTGGGTGTTGGGCTCTTCTCCCATGTAGTTAGCGATAGGACGAGAGGAAATGGGATCAAGCTGCGCCAGGGGAGGTTTAGGTTGGATATTAAGAAAAATTTCTTTACGGAAAGGGTGGTCAAGCATTGGACCAGGCTGCCCAGAGAGGTGGTGGAGTCCCCATCCCTGGAAGCGTTCAAAAACGGGCAGAGGTGGCACTTGGGGACATGGTTCAGTCTGGTCTACCCTTGATTGGTTTAGTGTGGGCTTGGTAGTGTAGGTTAATGGTTGGACTGGATGATCTTAAAGTTTTTTTCCAACTTAAACGATTCTGTGATTCTATGATTCTATGACCCCGGGGCCCGTAAGCGGGGGGACGGGCGGCCGTGCCCTCACTGAAGATGGCGGCGGCGCCGACAGGCCGTGCCCTCACTGAAGATGGCGGCGGTGCTCGCCCGCCCCCCCTTTCCCTGTGCCCTCACTCAAGATGGCGGCGGCCGAGCCGGCGTCGCGGCGGGGCGGGGCGGGCGGAAGCGCAGGCAGAAGCGCAGGCAGAGGCTGTGCCGCCGGCAGCGCCCGGTTCGGCCCGGCCCGGCCCGGCACCATGGACTGTTACACGGCCAACTGGAACCCGCTGGGCGAGGAGGCCTTCTACCGGTGAGGGGCGGCCCGGGCCCGGGCCCGGTACCGGTACCGGCCGGAGGCAGCCCCTTCCCCCCCCCCGGGGCCGGCCGGGGGGTCCCGGGGCCGGGCGGGTGCTGGGGCCGCGGGCCTTGGGGCTGCTCGGGGCTTCTCCGGGCTGGCCGTGGGCCCGCGGGGGGTCCCGGGGCTGGTCGGCGGGTCCCGGGGCGGCCTTGGGTTTTGGGGCTGGCTGGGGGGGTCCCAGAGCTGGCGGGGGGGGTTGGGCACCGTCCCTCGGTCTGCCGCCTGTCCATCCGTCTGTCTGTCGCCTTCAGGAAGTTCGAGCTGTACACCATGGAGTGGAGCCTGAAGGAGGACCTGCGGGACTGCCTGGTGGCAGCCGCCCCGTACGGGGGGCCCATAGGTAGGGCCGGGCCCCGGCCCCCCGGGACCCTGCGCTGGGGCAGGAGCCACAGGACGGGGCCGCGCTGGACCCCCGGTGCTGAGGGCGGAGGGGCCGCAGCTCAGACGGACTGTCTCATCCCTCCCGCAGCTCTGCTGAAGAACAACGCCCGGAAGGAGAAATCCCCCAGCGCCCGCCCGCTGCTGGAGATCTACTCGGCCTCGGGGCTCCTCCTGGCCAGCATCCCGGTGAGCTGCCCCGGGGGCCGCTGCCCCCTCCGTTAAGCTGCAGCCCAGGTGCTTCTTGGAGGCCTGTGACATGCCAGGGGACCTGGGACAGTCCGAGCTGCCCCTCGGAGGACGGCGGAGGCTGTAGCTCTCTGCCCCTCGTAGCGATAAGCCCACGGGTAGGGGGACTGTGGAAGGGCTCGCCGGTGATGCTGAAGGCTGTATGGCTGGGTTACCAGCTGGGTGTTGCAGGCGAATATCTGGGCTGTGAGGCTGGCAGTCACCTCTGCCTGTGCCCCTCGCTTGCGTGCCCTTGGGCAGCTCCTTTGGTTTCTCCGTGGGGAAGCAGGATGCTGCCGTGTGTCCTCAGCACCCTGAGCTCTCCAGGGCGATGGCTCCGTGCAGCTCCCGCAGCCCCCTGAAAGCTTTGGAGAAGCTGCTCAGGAGCGGCGGTGTGTGCGAGGGGGTAGCAGGGAGAGCTGTAGGGAGAGGGAGGCTGCCCATCCCTGGCAGAAGGGGATGGGGTAGGGACGGGAGCAGCAGTGTTGGCACCGCAGGAGCATCCTCCCTTCCCTGCTGTCCGGGGCTGGGGTGGACACAGGGCAGCGAGGACGTGGAGGGACAGGGAAAGCTGCTGCGACCGCAGGGCCCTGCAGAGCCAGGGCAGCCGGGGGCATCAGAGCTGCGGATGCCCAGCCACGGCCGTTGGCTTCACGTACATCTCCTGGAAGGGTGTCTCTGGGGCTGGGCCAGCCGGGAGGCGAGCGGCCCTGTGGTGTGCTCACGTGTGTCCTGCCCGCAGTGGAAGAGCGGCCAGCTGGTGCAGCTGGGCTGGACGGCCAGCGAGGACCTGCTGTGCATCCAGGAGGACGGCACCGTTCTCATCTACAACCTCTTCTGCGAGTTCAAGCGCCACTTCAGCATGGGCAACGTGAGTGGGGCGGGACGGGGAGCTCAAGAGATGCCCAGGGTTGGGTTTGTGTGACGGAGAAGTGAAGCTCTGCGAGGCCTCCCTGAGCACTCCCCCAGCCTTGTGGGGCATGGTGGGGAGCCTGGGGCTCTCCCAGCCTTCCTGCAGGGCTGCCAGCCTTCGGGAATGAGCTGGCAACCAAGCCTGCAGTCCCTGGGGCCAGAATGATCCCCTTTTCGCTGCAGGAGAGAGTGTCTGAGTGTCCCAGCGCTGTCTGAGCTGGGACACCTGCTAGCAGTGCAGCACAGGGCTGGGCTCACGTCTCCCCAGGGTGGTTTCGTTCCCTGAGCAGCAGCAGCGTGGTGCCAAGCCCTGGCTGCTCGGCTCGGGCCCAGCTGTGTCTCCGTGGCACAGGAGGTGCTGCAGAACCACGTGCTGGAGGCAAAGGTCTTCCACACAGAGTACGGCACCGGCGTGGCCATCCTCACCGGGGCACACCGCTTCTCCCTGACCACCAACATCGACGACCTGAAGCTGCGCAGGATGCCCGAGGTTCCCGGTGCGTCCCCTCCCTGCTGCCCCTGGCTCCAGCTGGGCACGGGGGCCTGATGCTTGTGCCCGGCAGGTTTGCAGAAGCCACCGTCCTGCTGGGCCGTGCTGTCCCAGGACAGAGTCACCATCATCCTGCTGGCAGTCGGACAGGACCTCTACCTCCTGGATAACACCTCCTGCTCCGTGGTGGTGAGTGAGCCGCAGCAGGTGTCCACGGGGAGCAGGGTGGTCTGCAACCCCCCGCACTCACTGGCAGGTCCTTCCCGTGTCCCCACACTGTCCCACGGGCTGCTCTCCAGCCTCCAGCGCTCGCTGGCAGGTCTTTCCCCCGTACTGTCCCATGGGCAGGCATGTACGGCAGGGACGTCTGCCCTCATCCTGGCCAGAGGCAAAGGGGTGAGGGTTGAGCAGGCGCAGGGTGGGAAGGGACACCCCACTCTGACCAGTCCTCAGCCCTTTACGCAGCATCGGTGCCAGCATGCAGCACATCCCGTGTCCCCAGAGTGTGCCCTGCAGGTGTGACCCTCTCCTTTTCCCTGTCCCAGACCCCCCCTGGCATGAGCCCCTCCGCCGGCGCCTATCTGCAGATGGCCGTGTCCTTCAACTACCGCTGCCTCGCGCTCTTCACCGACACTGGCTACATCTGGATGGGGCTGGCCACGCTGAAGGTGAGCGTCAACCTTCCCTCCCCGTCGCGGGGTGTTAGGGTGTCGGCCCACCCCTCCTCTCCCTGTCCAGCAGACAGATTCAGCAGGGCGGGATGTCCGTGCAGGTTCCCTCGGGGTCCCCATGGACTCGGGTCAGCCTTGCTGCTGCCCGCAGGCGTCTGCGCTCCTGTCCGCCAGAGATCCACCCTCTTTTGCTCTTTGTCTGATTTTATACCTCATTCCTGACTTTTTCTATTTCTAAACCTGCCTTTTTTGCTGGTCTTGCACCTCCCTTTCTCTGTCCAAATCCCGCCTTGATAAACAGCCCACCGCTAATGACTTTTCCCACCTTGGTCACAGTTCTGTTACATCCATACCCAAACGTGGTGGTTCTAGTACTGTTTCTTGCATAGTCTCAGCCTTATCACCACTGCTGGTGTGGTCACGTCGGCGTAGGGGCCTTGCTTGCACATCTTGATTCTGCCCTGCAAATTCCCCCACGTCGTGGGGCTCATGCTGGTGAGGTGCTGGTTGCCTTCCATGCATTCCGAGACCAGTCCTCCTTTCGTCTTCGTTCGCTTACCGGGTCTCAGTCGAGCACAAGCAGCTTCTCACTCTACATGCAGGCAAGCTGTGTGCCGCAGCAATGGAGGAACGTTTCTCACACTTGGTTTAAGTGCTAACGCAGCGTCTTTGCCCTCTGGCTGCGTCAGTCGTGGCCCTGGCTGCCGCCAGAACTAGAAATGGGGCCGGGTGCTCCTGCAGAACTCGCTCACAGTGCGGCACCCACGCTCCCGGTGCCCAGTGCAGCCTGGTCTGTGCTGCTCATCCCCCAGCAGCTCCCCTCAGCGCGTGGCCCCGGCAGCACAGGCGATGCCGCCCGTCCCTGCGCTGCCGTCCCCCTGACCCAGCTCTCTCCTGCCGCAGGAGAAGCTCTGCGAGTTCAACAGCAGCATCCGATCTCCGCCCAAGCAGATGGTTTGGTGAGTGGTCTCCTTGCCAGCCTCCTTTGCCCCTGGCTGTGCCCACCCGCACCCCTCCGGTACCCCGAGCCTTTGCCGGGGTCTGCTTAGCTCTGCGGCCACCCCACTGCCTCCCTGGGACGAGCGGGACCCTCTGGAATCCCCGCTCCAGGCGTGGGGGGCTGCAGCTGGGCCGGGATTAAGCCGGGGCTGGGGCTCCCTGGCAGGTGCATGCGTCCCCGGAGCCGGCAGCGTGCCGTGGTGGTGGCCTGGGACCGGCAGCTGATGGTGGTGGGGAACTCCACGGAGTGCATCCAGTATCCTTTGGGGAAGAGGTGTCATTTCCGAAGGGCAGCCCAAACTGCGGGCCTCCACGGGCCCTCCTTGGGCCACCGCCAACTCTGTCATGGGCAAGGGGAGGGAACACCAGTGGTGTCGGTGGCCCCCCAGGACAGTCAGAGCAGGCTGAACTTGTTCCTCTCAAAAAAACGGGTAGAAGTGGCACTTGGGGACATGGTTTAGTCTAGTCTACCCTTAATTGGTTTAGAGTGGACTTGGTAGTGTAGGTTAATGGTTGGACTGGATGATCTTAAAGGGCTTTTCCAACCTAAACGATTCTGTGATTCTATGATTCTATTCTCTCCTCTGCAGTTTTGTCACCATCTCCCCTGCCCAGCCCCGGCCAACCTGCTCCTGTAGAGCAGCGGAACCCCTCCTGTCTGCCCCCCTTCCCCAAGCCTTCCTGCTGAGGGGATCCCGCTCCCCCTCGGCTCCCAGAGCAGCGCTGGTGCTGGGAGCCACCAAAGCCCCCACGGCTGGGAGCGATGTCCCTGCCAAGGTCCAGTCCCAATCCCCAAGGACGAGGGCTGACGTGGGTGGGGGGGATTCCTGTCCCTCCCAAGTGCTGATCCCGTGCCCTGCTGCCTCTCCGCAGAAAGGGGGGTCGCGAGCCAGGGGGGACAGGGGCTCCGCTCCTTGGCGTCGCTGGGGCTGGTCCTCAGCAGGGCCGGGCTGCACCCAGAGCCGCTTTCTTCCCGCAAGCCCTTAGCAGGGAGCGCAGGTTTGTCCTGGATGAGGACTCCTACCTGGTGCCGGAGCTGGATGGGGTCCGGATCTTGTCTCGCACCTCCCACGAGTTCCTGCACGAGATTCCAGGTGAGATGGCGGCGGGTGGCCAGGCTGAGTGGGACCCCCTGCCCCTGGGCGGGCAGGTCTCTCCTGCACTGCTCTGTGCCCAGGATGCGGCCCGTGACCGTGCCCAGCTCTGTGTGTGCGGGTCCGGCCTGCCCAGCCCTTTCTGGAGGCTCAGGAGGTGGCGAGAGCCCCGCAGCGGAGTAGAGCCGTGCCCTGAGCCCCACCGGCCATCTAGCGCAGGGCTCTGAACCCAGCCCCTTGCCTGGCCCTGGGCTCCCTCCTTCCCCTGCACCGTGCCAGTTCTGGTCCCTGCTTTGCCAGCTCTGCTGTGCCCCTCCTCCTGCTGCCAGAGCCCCTGTGCTTTGAGCTGATGCCTGGCACAGCTCGGCACGCCTCTTCCTCACCTCCCGCACCGCTGCCGCCCTCATGCTTCCAGAGTGGAGCTGCCCGGCAGCTGCTGTGACTCCGTGGGAATGGCTCCTCGGGATGCACGTGTCCTGGCAGCCGCCCCTGCCTCCGTCTGTTGGACCCTTGGGTTGGTGTTTACTGGGGGCTGCAGTCACGAGGGCTGGAAAAGCGTCCCCGAGCTGTCCATCGACACGGCTCTGCCCAGCTGCTCGGGCCGGCAGTGGCCGTGCTCCCACCCTGCCGAAGGACGGTGCCGGCACGGGCTCTCCTGGGGTGCCAGAGCTGCAGGCAGGGACAGTGGGGGAGCAGCTTGCAGTGGGTGCAGGCAATGCCCCAGCGGGCAGCCTCTCATATGGGTTTTTGGTTTTCTTTTTTTTCCCCCCATCTGCAGAGGCCAGCCAGGAGATCTTCAAGATCGCCTCCATGGCCCCAGGGGCACTTCTGCTGGAGGCGCAGAAGGAGTACGAGGTACGGCCTGCTGCCCCGCGCCGGGTCCTGCCTGCCCGTGAGGAGGCTGGGGTGGCTCCGATGCAAACTGCTGCCGGTGTTACCCTGCAGTGATGGGAAGGGGGGAGATCCCAGAGGTCCCTGCTGGGGGCGAGGGCTCCCTTGGCCCCTGGTCCCAGGGGTGCTGGGGCTCCCAGGGCTCACCCTGGCCGGTGAGCACCCCACCGCCCTCCTCACGGGCTGCGCTCCCCTGCAGAAGGAGAGCCAGAAGGCAGACGAGTACCTGCGGGAGATCAAGGACCAGAAGCTGCTCCCGGAGGCAGTGAGCCAGTGCATCGAGGCAGCCGGCTACGAGCATGAGCCGGACACCCAGAAGTCACTGCTGAGGGTGAGTGAGGCGCAGGGAGGCTTTGGATGCGGCCACCAAATGCGTCCCTCCCAGCTGGTGGTTGTGCCGTGGCCAGCACAGCCCCTGCACCGCACGCCTCTTCCCGCAGGCAGCCTCCTTCGGGAAGTGCTTCATCGACAAGTTCCCCCCGGAGAGCTTCGTGCGCATGTGCCAGGACCTGCGGGTGCTCAACGCCATCCGGGACTACCAGATCGGCATCCCCCTCACCTTCACCCAGTATCCTCGCTGGGACGGTGCATGAGTGATGACCCTGGGGCGTGTGTGGGATCTGGCCCAGGCAGGACCAGCGCTGTTTGGGGCTCCAGGCCCTGCTGGGGCGGCTGCCTCGTAGGTGGAGCGAGACGGGGAGGAGGGAGCTGCAGAGCCGCTTAGCTGCCAGCCTCGCAGGGTTTGGGCACCAGCTGTGCCCTGGGCCCCGTGGCAGGGGTGTGTAGCTGAGACCCCTACGCTCATCACACTCCGCAGAGCTGGCCTGGGGGTGCTGCCAGGAGGGGGATGGGCGCCCAGCACGCGTTGCCTCTTCTCCGTGGGGTTTTGTGGTCCCTTGACTGTCCCCACAGATACAAACGGCTCACCATCGAGGTCCTGCTGGACAGGTAAGGGTCCCCAAAAGCTGGGCATGACAGCCCGAGCAGCCTGGGCTGAGGCAGCGTCCGGCCACGCTGCAGTCCCCATCGCCACAGTCTGTCGCCCCGGCCGGGCGCCGAATGAGCTCATGGCCACCCGTAACGCTGGCCGAGCTGCTCGACTCCTCGGACCCGTGTGGGGCCGTGCCGGGCCGTGCCGCTGACCCCCCTGTGTGCCACACCAGGCTGGTCTTGCGGCGGCTTTACCCCCTGGCCATCAGGATCTGCGAGTACCTGCGCCTCTCGGAGATCCAGGGCGTCAGCCGCATCCTGGCCCACTGGGCCTGCTACAAGGTAAGGGGGCAGCTCGGAGGGCTCTGCCCGTCCAGGGCCATGTGGAGACCTCTCCGCTCGTGCCCTTCCAGGTGCAGCAGAAAGACAAATCCGATGAGGAGGTGGCCCACGCCATCAACCAGAAGCTGGGCGACACGCCGGGCATCTCCTACTCGGAGATCGCCGCCCGGGCTTACGACTGCGGCAGGACGGAGCTGGCCATCAAGGTCTCTTGGCTGGGGCTGTGGTGTGTCTGGCCGGGCGGTGGGATGGCGGGGGGTGTCACACGTGGTGCCCACGCGCTGACGACCCCTCTGCCACCTGCAGCTGCTGGAGTACGAGCCGCGCTCCGGGGAGCAGGTCCCGCTGCTGCTGAAGATGAAGCGGAGCAAGCTGGCCCTCAGCAAAGCCATCGAGAGTGGGGACACCGACCTGGGTAAGGGTCAGGGCTGGGCAGAGGAGGGGCTCTGCTGTGGAGGGGAGGGATTTGGGGTCTGGGGGAGCCCGTTCCTGGCTTTGTGCCTTGTGGGATGAGGGTGGTGGGAGCGGTTTGAGCCCCACGGGGCAGCGCTCGCCCTCAGCACGGGGCTCTGCCCTGCGCCTGGACGTCCCCTCACGCCCCTCCCGGTGCTGCTCACCGGGGCCCGCTCCTGAACTGCGCCGTCTGCCCCAGTCTACACCGTCGTACTGCACCTGAAGAACGAGCTGAATCGTGGCACCTTCTTCATGACGCTGCAGAACCAGCCGGTAGCCCTGAGCCTGTACCGCCAGGTAGGGGCTGCCACCCCACACCCGGGAGCCACCGTGGTGTCCGTCCCTGTATGCCCTAACCCCCCGCATCGCTCCCCAGTTCTGCAAGCACCAGGAGCGGGAGACACTGAAGGACCTGTATAACCAAGACGACAATCACCAGGAGCTCGGCAACTTCCACGTCCACTCCAGCTACTCGGAGAAGGTCTGTGCCCGGCGGCGGCAGGAGGAGCGGGGAGGAAGGGCTGGTGGGCTCCGGGCTGGCTCCTCGCCCAGGGAGCTGCGTGGCCGGGGAGAGAGGGAGTGCTGGGGAAAGGGCAGGGGGGAATTTCATGCCTGGAGGCTGCCGCTGCCCCGTGCAGCCCAACGGCACCAGCTGGGTGTTCGCAGCCGGGGGGTTTCCACCCTCCCCGTGCTCAGGGTGGGCTCCGGGTGCGGGAAGGGAGCTCCCCACCTCGTACCCTCAGGGCCGTCGTCCCCTCGGGGCTCTGTGCTGGCAGACACCCAGCCCGTCCTGCATTGCTGGGGAGGTCAGGATCCCACCCAGGGCTAGGCAGGGGCCAGCTCTCTGCCTGTCTCTGCGGATCGTAGCATCACAGAGCTGGAATTTTGCCTTGGCTGCGTCTTGGCACCAGGCACCCCTCCTGCCCCACCTGGGGGGCTCTGAAGGCGCTGCCCCATCCCTGCAGCATGGCAGCCATGCTGACAGGGAGTGAAGCGGCCGTGCTCTCTCTTCTCAGCGCATCGAAGGGCGAGTAGGAGCTCTGCAGAACGCCCTGGATGAGTACTACAAAGCCAAGAACGAGTTTGCTGCCAAGGTGAGTGCATTCGGGGCCGAGGGAGGTGCTGGGGGGGGACCCTGCTCTCCCGGGGCTAGGCAGGAGCAGAGCTGGGCATCGCCAGCAGGCACAGGGCTTCAGCTGGGCCACCTCCGCTTGACATGGCACCACAGGTCCCCCTGCCCTGCTCCGCAGCCAAGGCTGGGTGGGCTGCTGCCATCCCTTGCTGGGGCAGAGACCCTCTGGGCCCCATGGGCAGAGTTGGGCCAGGGACCCTTTAGGCTGGCACTTTGCTCCCCAGGCCACAGAGGATCAGATCAAGCTCCTGCGGCTCCAGCGGCACCTCCAGGAGGACTTTGACAAGCCCTACCTCGACCTCTCGCTGCACGACACCGTCTCCAACCTCATCCTGGATGGCCACCACAAGCGAGCCGAGCAGCTCTACCGGGAGTTCAAGATCCCTGACAAGAGGTCGGTCCCAGGGTGGGGGGCTGCTCCGGGCAGCCCCGGGGGCTCACCCCAGGCAGGAGTGGGATCGGGGGGCTGCAGGGCACTGGCAGCTAGAGAGGAGACGGCTTGACCTGCGTCCCCAGGTACTGGTGGCTGAAGATCAGCGCCCTGGCCAACCGCGGGGACTGGGAGGAGATGGAGAAGTTCTCCAAGAGCAAGAAGTCGCCCATTGGGTACCTGGTAAGAGATTTCCCCGCTGGAGGGGGGGCCAGTCCTGCCCCAGGGGTGGCTGTGGGGCTGGGCCACGCTGTGGGGCAGCAGGAGGGCACTGCGTGGGGCAGCCTGAGCAGGCTGGCATGGGGCAAGGGCTGATGCTGGGGGCCAGGAGGGCCCAGCAGCCAGCCACCCACCCTCGCACCCCGCTCCTCTCCTCTCCAGCCCTTCGTGGAGATTTCGGTGAAGCACCACAACCGCTACGAGGCCAAGAAGTATGCACCCCGCGTGACCCCCGAGCAACGCGTCAAGGCCTTCGTCCTGGTGGGGTGCGTCGGCTCGGCCCCAGCCCGGGGGCGGCTGGGGGGGCGTGGGGCAGGGTCGGAGCCCGCGGGAGCAGCTGGCTCCTTGTCTGTGTAGTATGGTTGGGGCTTAGGGGGCTCGGGGGGAACCCGGGGATGGATGAGACCCCCAGGAGCCCATGGGTGGTGCTGGGGGGGCAGCCTGAGCCTCGTCCTCCGCAGGTGGAGGGGGCTGCGTGGGCTGCCTGCCCTCGCCGGGGCTGGTGCCTCCAGGAGGTGGGGGAATGGTGGCTGGGGCTGCTGCCCCCCTCCCGTCCCCACACCCCCTCCCCAGCTCCCCCGCTCTGCTGCAGGGACCTGGACCAGGCGGCTGATGCTGCCATCGAGCACAAGAACGAGACGGAGATGAACTTTGTCCTGTCCAAGTGCACCGCCAGCACCGACGCCGCCGTGGCCGAGAAGCTGAACCGGGCCCGAGCCCAGCTCCTGAAGAAGTGAGCCCCAGCGGTGGGGGGCCCTGCCCTGGGCCCCTTGCCCATCTCACTCCGGGGGGGCTCCAGCCCCCCTGTCCTGTCACTGGGGCCACCCTGGGCCCCCCAGCCCAAGCTCACTGCTCCCCCAGCGCCCCGCGCCTCCCCCTTGCTGCGGGGTGTCTGCCTGGGGATGAGGGCAGGGTGCCCGAAGGGTGTCCATGTCCTGCACCAGGACTGGGGGCACCCTGGCAGTGTCCTGCTCACGGCTGGTACGAGGCCAAGGTCTTCCTCGCCGGCTGCGAAATACAGCAGCGGGGACCCCCGGTGCCTGTGTGGCCCCCACCGCCCTGGGGGCAGGGGGGGCCCCCATCCTCTCGTCATCTGGCCCCCTCCCTTCTTGTTCAATAAAAAGAAGAGCTCACTGTCCTGTCTCCTGATAGGAATCATAGAACTGTAGAATCGTTGAGGCTGAAAAAGACCTTTAAGATCACCCAGTCCAACCATTAACCTACACTACCACAGCCACCACTAAACCAATTTAGGGGAGAGTCATAATTTCATGTTTCCTAGCTTGGTGGCTGGATTATTTTTTAATTAAAGTAAAACTAGAATAGAATCATTAAGGTTGGAAAGGATCTCTAAGATCATCAGTCCAACCATCAACCCAACACCCCCATGCCCACTAAACCATGTCCCAAAGTGCCACCTCTGCCCGTTTTTTGAACCCCTCCAGCGATGGGGACTCCCCCACCTCTCTGGGCAGCCTGTTCCAGTGCTTGACCACTCTTTCCATGGAGAAATTTCTCCCAATATCCAATCTAAACCTCCCCTGGCGCAGCTTGAGCCCATTTCCTCTCGTCCTATCGCTTGTTCCTTGGGAGAAGAGCCCGACCCCCCTCCCTGCCCCCTCCTGCCAGGAGCTGCAGAGCAATCAGGTCTCCCCTCAGCCTCCTCTTCTCCAGGCTGAACACCCCCAGCTCCCTCAGCCGCTCCCCACCAGCCCTGTGCTCCAGACCCTGCCCCAGCTCCGCTGCCCTTCTCTGGACACGCTCCAGCACCCCAATGTCCTTCTTGTGCTGAGGGGCCCAAAACTGGACACAGCATTCCAGGTGCGGCCTCACCAGTGCCGAGCACAGGGGCACAATCACCTCCCTGCTCCTGCTGGCCACGCTATTCCTGATACAAGCTGGGATGCTGTTGGCCTTCTTGGCCACCTGGGCACACTGCTGGCTCATGTTCAGCCGCTGTCGACCAACACCCCCAGCTCCTTTTCGGCCAGGCAGCTTTCCAGCCACTCTTCCTCCAGCCTGCAGCGCTGCATGGGGTTGTTGTGAGCCAAGTGCAGGCCCCGGCACTTGGCCTTGTTAAAGCTCACACAGTTGGCCTCGGCCCATCGGTCCAGCCTGTCCAGGTCCCTCTGCAGGGCCATCCTACCCTCCAGCAGAGCGACACTCCCACCCAGTTTGGTGTCATCTGCAAACTTCCTGAGGGTGCACTCGATCCCCTCAGCCAGATCACTGATAAAGATATTAACCCAGGCTGGCCCCAGAACAGAGCCCTGGGGAACACCGCTCGTGACCGGTCGCCAGCTGGATTTAACTCCATTCACCGCTACTCTCTGGGCTCGGCCACCCAACCAGTTTCGTACCCAGCGCAGAGCACACCTGCCTGGGCCATGAGCCGCCAGCTTCCCTAGGAGAATGCTGTGGGAGACGGCGTCAAAGGCTTTGCTGAAGTGCAGGAAGTGCTCAGCACCCCCATTGCCCCTCCCGGGGCAGGGTGATATGGGGGGCTGTTGGGCATTCAGGGGGGCACTGGGGTGCGGGGAGGGGTCCTGGAGCAGGCCCTGGGGAGGCGTGGAAGCCGGGGGTCCCTGGATGTCCCCAGGGTGCTCTGGAGGGGTCCCTGAATGTCCCCAAGGTGCTCTGGGGGGGTTCCTGGATGTCCCCAGGGTGCCCTGGGAGGGTCCCTGGATGTCCCCAGGGTGCTCTGGGGGGTCCATTGATGTCCCCAGGGTGCCCTGGAGGGTCCCTGGATGTCCCCAAGGTGCTCTGGGGGGGTTCCTGGATGTCCCCAGGGTGCCCTGGGAGGGTCCCTGGATGTCCCCAGGGTGCTCTGGGGGGTCCATTGATGTCCCCAGGGTGCCCTGGGAGGGTCCCTGGATGTCCCCAGGGTGCTCTGGGGGGTCCATTGATGTCCCCAGGGTGCCCTGGAGGGTCCCTGAATGTCCCCAAGGTGCTCTGGGGGGTCCATTGATGTCCCCAGGGTGCCCTGGAGGGTCCCTGGATGTCCCCAGGGTGCTCTGGGGGGTCCATTGATGTCCCCAGGGTGCTCTGGAGGGTCCCTGAATGTCCCCAAGGTGCTCTGGGGGGGTTCCTGGATGTCCCCAGGGTGCCCTGGGAGGGTCCCTGGATGTCCCCAGGGTGCTCTGGGGGGTCCATTGATGTCCCCAGGGTGCCCTGGAGGGTCCCTGGATGTCCCCAAGGTGCTCTGGAGGGTCCCTGGCTGTCCCCAGGGTGCTCTGGGGGGGTCCCTGGGCCCCTCTGGGGGGTCCTGGGGGGAGCCTCGGGGGGGGTGGTGTCCCCCCCCCATGGTCCGCCCGCCCGCCAGGGGGCGCCGCAGGGCCCGCCCCGCCGCTCCCGCCGTGCCGCAGCCGCGGTGCATTGTGGGGCGGCGAGATGGCGGCGCTGAGCGCGGGGCGGACGGCCGGGGTGAGGGGCCGGGGCCGGGGCCGGGGCCGGGCTGGGGAGGGGGGGGACGAGGGCCGAGGGGTCGGGCTGGGTGGGGGTAAGGGCTGGGCTCCAGGGGCGAGGGGTCGGGCTGGGATGGGGGGGCAGGCGGGGTGGGGGTCTGCCTTGTGGGGCGAGGGGGCGGTCAGGCTGGGACAGGCCGTAAGGTCTGGGCTGGGGGTGTTGGGGCTGGGGGTGTTCGGGCGGGGGCTGCTCGGGCTCGGGGGTGTTGGGGCCGGGGGTGTTCAGGCTGCGGGGGTGTTGAGGCAGGAGGGTGTTGAGGCGGGGGGTGTTGGGGCCGGGGGTGTTCAGGTGGGGGTGTTGGGGCCGGGGGTGTTCAGGCAGGGGCTGTTGAGGCGGGGGGTGTTCAGGCAGGGGGGTGTTCAGGCCTGGGGTGTTCAGGTGGGGGTCTTGGGGCTGGGGGCTGTTCAGGCTGGAGAGGTGTTCAGGCAGGGGGTGTTTGGGCTGGGGGTGTTCGGGCAGGGGGTGTTCAGGCGGTGGGGCGAGGGGGGTCAGTTGGTTAGTTTGGGCCAGGAGGAATGTGGGGGAGTAGGGGGGTGTCAGCCCAGACCAAGGGCTCAGTCTGGGTTTGGGGGTGGGGGGCGCGTCCAGGATGGGGTGCTTCACCTTCCCGCTGCCTCCGCCCCAGGGTCTCCTGCGTGCCCAGAGCCTCGGGGTGTGGAGGGGCCTGCGTGCCCCCGCTGCCCTCCAGCAGATCCCACGGGCCAAGGTGAGAGCGGGGGTCCCGGTGCCCCCAGGCCCACCCTGAGCGCGGGCAGCCCCCGGCACTCGCTGCAGGGCGTGGAGCTGCCGTGGGGAGCAGGGGAACGGGGGAGAGCAAGGGGCGGGCAGTGGTGGTCCCTGGGCGGTGGAAACGCTCCCGGGCAGGCTCCGCTTGGTGCAAGCAGTTTTTCTGGCTCTCAGAGCAGTGTGTTCTCCAGCCTCACTCCCTCCTTCCATGGAGATTCCTCTCCGCTCTGGCTCCCAGCTCAGCCTCACCTGTGCGCAGACGGTCGCTGGCAGGATTGCGATGGCGAGTGTTTTTCTGCTGGTACAGCTAAAACCGCTAGCTAGCGTGCACTATTGATTGCAGTAGCGAAAATCCTTTTGATCCAGTCCTTGCCGTTTAATCCTAAATTTACTGTAGCTACCCATAGTAGTTAACAGAAAATAATACAGGAAATAACGTGCGATGATTATTAGAAATTGAGTAAGGTAAGAGCGAGTGGTAGCTTAGCACATACAAGTGTTACTCAGACTCTGTGGTCAGGAAATGCGAGTTGCGGTGGAGAGATGAGTTGTTTTCTGTGGAACTAAGGGTGAAAGAAGCAACCCAAGTGCCAGGTAGCGAATTAACGTTGTGTTTGTCATGTTCAGACCGACAAGGGTGGCGTGTTCCCCTTTATAAGCGAAGGTGTCTTGTTATTATTCAAGACGCTAAAGGGGAGGGCTCAGCACTGAGGCTGTTCTTTTGACCTTGAGCCGGGGCCCGTGCCACAGTTCCCTCTGCAGATGCTTTGCTGCTGCTTGAAATTTAGGTAGGTGAGGTTTTGTGCCCTGGAACTTGATTCCAAGATGTTAAAAATCAAAAGTAAAGGCTATCTCATCTTTCTTTTCCCACTTGCTCTTTCATTTTGCCTTTCCGTGATCAGCGTTTGCCTACGCTTCGTGACGTGCATTTCTCACGTCATATGGCGTTGCTGCTTGTGTACTCTTTTTGTTTTCCGATTAAATTGTTGGGTGCAGTTCTTGTCTCTGACTGCGACTGTCTAGTCCCTGAGGCTGGTTCTGTGAAATCTCGTGCCTGGAGGTCAGCTCTGTGCAGGGAATTATTGCTAAAGCAGATGGGGATTAGTAAAAGGACTGCGTGCAAATAGGAGGCAGCTACAGCGGGGAAGCAGGCAGCGTTGATTTGGAGGTGGATCGCCTGTGGCAGGTCTCGAGAATTGTCTTTGAGACTGATTTTGTCTTCAGGACCAAAAAAAAGGCATGCTTAGCAAAAAGCTGCGAGATAATGTGAATGCAACAGGAAGATGAGACTGTTGCACAGGAAGGTTTAAGAGGTCCTGAGGACATGAGGTAGAAGTGAGGGAGAATTTAATAATGTGAGATTGTGCTCTTAGCTCCCCATAAGGATTTCTGCTGTACAGAGGGAGGGATCATACCTGGAAATGCTGTTTCAGGAAGGGGTCTTCAGTTGCCAGTGGATCCCAGGATATCGGGTGTCTCTGCTGCGTGGTGTGTTCGTAACAACGCAGGAGCTCTTTAAGTTAAAGCTCGCTGTTAGTACTGCGGTAAATTTTCGTTACTAAAAACTACGCTATGGGTGCGGATATGCTTCGCGTTGTAAGTAACCTTCCTCTAGTTCGCTGCTCGCAGGTTAGGGGTCCTGTTTGGATTAGGCTCTGGGGTGCAGCAGAAGGTCTGACCGTTCTTTGCTTTCTGCGCAGTCAGAAAATGCGAAGTCTGAGGGCACGTTCCAGGTCACCATGCTGCCCGGAGATGGGGTGGGCCCAGAGCTCATGCACGCCGTCAAGGAGGTGTTCAAGGTACTGGCCCCTGCCCCTCGGGGGGACGGGATGGATGGAGAAGAGAGGAGCAGCAGCAGCTGCAGAGTTGGTTAAAGATGCTGCTGATCCAGAGACCCTCCAGGACCAACCTGTCTCTCTCCCCTGGTGCAGAAGAGAGCTGGTTGTGAAAACCCTGGGTTCTCACCGTTTCTGTAAACAAGTCCAGTTTGAGCAGCAGTCTTGCAAACTGTCTCATTCTTCAGTGTGAAAACATTCCCAGCCTGGGACCGTGCCCTGGAGCCGGCAGAGTCTGGGTCCATCGCCCGCTCCTTCTCCCTCTGCTGAGGCAGCAGCAAGCACTGACGCTGCCCGGGCTGGTGACGGGGAGGACACGGGCTGTCCTCACTGCTCCTGTCGGGAACGTGGCCGCAGGGCTGTCATTGTCCAGCTGTCCAGAAGCCTTTATGTCCTTCTGACCTCCTTCCTTACCTGCGATGAGCCCCGCTCTCGGGCAGCAATGTCAGAACTTGGGGAGGAAGCCAGTAGTTAATAGTTCTGTCTTCTAACACACAAGTTCTGTCACATCAAAGGCAGCAAACGTGGGGCTGTCCCGGTTACGCAGCTGAAACTATAATTACGTAAGGAAGGGCAGTCCTGGTGTTAAAGGTGACAGAAAATACCGTTGTTCAGTTGGAACTGAGGTGACCCAGAGGTGCAGGTTCCCTCTTCTCACTGAGCAGACAGTCTGGCTGGTTTCAGGCGTCGTGTCCCAGCTCTCCGAGCCCCCCGGCAGCAGCCCTCGGTAACGTGTAGCGTAGCTTCCCTGCCGAGCCCCTGATCTGACGGGGCGGCGGCTCTGTCTGCATCTCTCGCGCAGGCCGCCAGCGTGCCTGTGGTCTTTGATGAGCATCACCTGAGTGAGGTGCAGAACATGGCGTCGGAAGAAAAACTGGATCAGGTGGTTGACTCCATGAAGGAAAGTAAAGTCGCCCTTATAGGTAAGGACTTGTGCTAGCAAGGAGGGGCTCTCTGCTCTGCCTGCAGGAAATGTTGCCTTATCTCAAACGCCATTAGGTGCCTTCAGAGGGCAGGAATTTCTGTGGTTAGGGCCTGGAGAAGGAAGCGTGCTGTCTTTGAGCTAAGGAGCAAATTACTGAAGTACTTTCTTCAGTAAGTATTATTACTATGAAGTACTAACTTCATAGAATCATCGAATCGTTGAGGTTGGAAAAGACCTTTAAGATCATCCAGTCCAACCATTCACCTAACACTACCAAGTCCATCACTAAACCAATTAAGGGTAAAGTAATAATTAATTTAATGTGTCCTGGCTTGGTGGCTGGATTATTTTTAATGAAGTAAAACTAGGAATCATTAAGGTTGGACAGGATCTCTAAGATCATCAGCCCAACCATCAATCCAACACCCCCATGCCCACTAAACCACGTCCCCAAGTGCCACGGCTACACGTTTTTTGAACTTGCCAAAGGGGAGGTTATATCCGGCCTGTGCTTTTGAAACGAGATCTCCTAGTACAGCCCAGAGAAGCAAAGGGCCTTGTCAGGGTCCCGTAGAGCGAGAGATCAGTCTCCACGCTTGGCTGAGGTTCTCGTGAAGCACCCGCTGTCCCAGCCCTTGCTGCCCTGTCACCTGGGTTCAGGCGATGTCCTTAGCAGCTGTCAGCATGCTCTGTGTTCTTACTCCTGCTCAATGTTGTCCCGCAGGCAAGATCCACACCCCCATGGAGTACAAGGGAGAGCTGGCTTCTTACGACATGAGGCTCAGGTGAGCCCGGTCCCCTGCTTGGCTGCCAGGGCTGGGCACCGACACGTCTGTCACTGGGAAAACCGTATTGTGCTTGGTCATGGTGTTCTGCCACCAGACCAGGGGCTGAAGGAAGCGAGTGCAGGGCAGATGGGAAATTAATGTGTTACCGGGAAGCAAAAGATCCTGAGGGACTGACTGTGGCCAGGAGCTGCCTCTGCTGAGTGCGATCCCGCTGCCTGCTTCCTTGGGGGTCCTGGGGAGGAGCGGGTGGGTGGCTGGAAAGCAGACAGTGGTGGCCTGCCTCGACAGAGGGTCGCTGAAGCCATGCTGCGATGAGGCGTGGCTGGCTCATGATCCATGAGGGGAAGGGTGAATGGATAGGTTGTAGACAGACAGACAGACAGATAGCAATGGGAAGGCCTCGTAGGAGGTGGGGAGCTGTTTGCACCATCCCCAGCAGTCACCCCCAGTACTTGTAGGGCACAGTCGCTGCCCCAGAAATAGCTTACAATGAAATGCTGTCTCTGCTGCCGCTTCTCTTGCAGGCGCAAATTAGACTTGTTTGCGAATGTTGTCCACGTGAAGAGCTTACCAGGCTATAAAACACGCCACAACAACCTGGACCTCGTGATCATTCGTGAGCAGACGGAGGGGGAGTACAGCTCACTGGAACATGAGGTACGGGAGCCGCCCTCCAGCGCGTGGGTGCTGAGTGACAGCGACGGAATTAGGAGAGTATTTAGGGATGTGAATACACGCAGACCCAGCAAGGACAGGGGTGGGCTGCAGGAGGGATAGCGCCAGAAAAAAGGGACGTGGGTATTAGGGAACCTCTTGATGGGGGTGATCCAGCGTCGGGCATCTCCGTCTCGAAGTGCCGGGACTGTCGGCGTGGCGTGGGTTGGTGAGGCAGGGTGCCGGGCTGCGTGGCGCATGCGACGGCTGCTCACGCTCCCTTTCCTGTCCAGAGCGCAAAGGGAGTCATCGAGTGCCTGAAGATCATCACCCGGGCCAAGTCGCAGCGCATTGCCAAGTTCGCCTTTGACTACGCCACCAAAAAAGGGCGCTCTAAGGTCACGGCTGTGCACAAAGCCAACATCATGTGAGTGCCGCAGGAGCAGGTTCGGAGCGCTGTCCGGTTGTCGGACACGCGACTGCTGTCACGTCTGGGACCTTGTTGCTGTCACGATCAGAGCAGTGCCAGCCTGGTTCCAGAGAGGCTGGGCTTTCCCTGGGAATAGCGGTTTTTCCTCTCCATATGGTCTCGTCTCCAGCATGAGGCCCAACGGCTGCATCCTGGAGGCTGTCAGCAGAGAAGGGGAAAAGCTCTGGCGTTGAAAGCAGATCCCTTGTTCCCCCTGGGCCCCGATTTCATCGCCTGTGGCTGTGCAGTGGTGCGGGGTGCTGTAGGGTTGCCTGCTTTCCCCTGCCCTGCTGTGCTAGGACGCCAGTTGCTATTGGATTACTTGCTGCTGTAATGATTTCACTGCTGTCCTGCACACCCTTTGATGTGTTTCTTGTCTCACAGGAAATTAGGCGATGGGCTCTTCCTGCAGTGCTGTGAAGAAGTGGCAGAACTGTACCCCAAGATCAAATTTGACACCATGATCATTGACAACTGCTGCATGCAGGTGAGGATCCCGTTTCCCTGCCCCAGAGCTGCTCTGCGCCGCCTGCTGCTGCTGGGCCTGCTGAGCCGAGCCGTAAAGATCTGAAACCTGAAGAGCTGCTGCCTTGACAGCTTGGCAGGTCCAGGTGGCTGCCCTGGGCCGAGGTTTGCTCCTTGCACAAGACGGGAGCCTTCTCCCTGCTTTGCAGGGAGGGCAGGAGCTGCAGGGGTTGAAGGTGGCAGGGGCATTTAGAATCACAGAATTATTTAGGTTGGAAAAGACCTTTAAGACCATCCAGTCCAACCGTTAACCTAACGCTGCCAAGTCCACCACTAAACCATGTCCCTACGCGCCGCATCTGCACGTCTTTTAAATACCCCCAGGGATGCTGGCTCAACCCCTTCCCTGGGCAGCCTGTTCCAAGGCCTGACAACCCTTTCGGTGAAGAAATTATTCTTAATATCCAATCTAAACCTCCCCTGGTGCAACTGTGTCTCATCCGGGCTTGCAGAACTCTGCCAGCTGATGTAGGTCTGTGGCTCCCGAGCTGTTTCAGCAGGGCTCCTCGTGCTCCAGGCTGTCACTTGAGCACAGTTGGGGGATGTTTTCGGACACAGTGGGTTCTGCTGCTCCATCGGATTCAAGTACCCTGCCCGAGGGCTGTCAAGCTGCCTGCAGCCCATGTTGGGTGTGCAGGGCCTCACGTCCTCCCGTTCCCTCCGTGCAGCTGGTGCAGAACCCCTACCAGTTCGACGTCCTGGTCATGCCGAACCTCTATGGGAACATCATCGATAATCTGGCGGCTGGCTTGGTGGGTGGCGCCGGCGTGGTTCCCGGAGAGAGCTACAGCGCCGAGTACGCCGTGTTTGAGATGGTGAGGGGTCTCAGCTCCCCGGAGGCTGCTGTGCCGTGCCAGCACCCCGAGTTAGGCGGGGGGCTGCTGGGGACGGGGGTGTGGGAGATGCTCCATCACCGCAGCTTCTCCTCCCGCAGGGCGCCCGCCACCCCTTCGCCCAGGCCGTGGGCAGGAACATCGCCAATCCCACTGCCATGCTGCTCTCAGCCACCAACATGCTGCGGCATCTCAAGTAGGTGCCTTTGACGTGGGGGCGCGGTGGGGTGGGCAGCGCTGCCTCGGCCCTGCCGGGGCGCGTGGGCTGACGCAGGGACTGACCCGCGGCTCCTTTCCTCTCACCAGCTTGGAATTTCACTCCAATTTGATCGCGGATGCGGTGAAGAAGGTGATCAAAGTCGGAAAAGTGAGTGTTGGGCGGCCAGCTTTGCCGCGTGTCTGTAGCTGCGTGAGTGTTCGTGGTAGCGAGCTGCTCTGCATTCTCCTGGCCGGACGAGTGCGAGTCTCGGAGCTCCTCGCCCACGTCCAGCTCAGAAACCTGCGTGCGTGCGGCTGTGGCTGTAGGCAGCCGCAGTTGGCCCTCTCTGCGCTTCTCTCGGGGATTGTTCCTGCTGCCCGTAGCGCTGCTTGCTGGCTAGGGAAGGTTTGGCAGGGCTGGGGGACGTCAGCCGGCCTCCGTCTCGTGTGCCGCCCCGCTGGGGTCTCTGGCAGAGTGCGTAGAGGGAAGCTGCTCTCCTCGCCCTTCTCGCAATCATTTCACTCAGTTCACGATCACGTTTCTCCCTTGTTTCTCCCCTTCCCTGTGTTGGATTTTTAGGTTCGGACACGGGACTTGGGCGGTTACTCCACCACTTCTGACTTCGTGAAGTCTGTGATTGACAACCTGCACCCCCACTATGGTGTCTAGGAACCCCGCTCGCCCCGGGGAGTCGGGGCCGTCACTGCACCCTGCAGCAGCTTCCCATAGCTTACAGCCCAGCAGCACGTCCTTCCCCCTCCCCGCCCGGCGCAGCTCGCCCTGGCCGAGGGTCCCTGGTGCCCCGGGGGAGGAGGAGGAAGAGGAGGAGGAAGGTGGCTCTCCTCCTGCCCAGCCCAGAGCCCAGTAACCACCCCTGGTCAGCGCCAGCGGGGATTGCTGGCGGGACCGAGGGCAGGACTCCATTCGGAGCGAGGGTCCCCGGGGTCCCTGCAGTTTGCGTAGGCAGCATCTCCGCGCGCTGAGGGCAGCGCGGATCTCGGGGCCCGCTGGGGCGACTCGGGGGGTGGACGGGCAGCGCCCCGAGCGCAGCAGGCAGCTCCCAGGGACAGCAGGACCACGGTTGCGGTGGGAGCCTTCTCCTGCCCGCAGAGGCTTTAGCAATAAATGGGACCACAGGGCCCAGGCCCCGCATCCAGGAACGCACGAGGGCTGCTCGCGGGTCCCCTTTCTGGCCCAATCCTGTGTGCAGGGAGAGGCAGCTGCAAGGTTTTTGTCACCTCCTGCCCGCTGGGAACCGGTGCAGGATGGCAGGGGCTGCTCTCTTTGTCCTGCTACAAGTTTGTGGCTGCTTTCTGAGAGCCGGGGAACAGCCGGGTGAGTGCCGGGCTCTGAGCTGAGCCACCGGGCTGGGGCAGCACCCCTGTGGGCAGCAAATGCTTGCCCTGCAGCAGGCAGCGCCCGGGACTGGCCAGCCTGCTGCGCTCTGGCATGGCAGCACCGGGAGCTCTTTACCCAGCGGTGTGAGCCTTGCAGCCCACCTGGCTCACTGGGGACCAGCAGCAGTGTGGGGCTGCAGGAGGCTTTGGTGGGACCACAGGAGCCATGCCCTGGGTGACTGTGTGCGTGAGAACGAGAGCGACTGGGACGTGTATTTAATGCTGTGCTTTGTATTCGTGTTTGCAAATAAAGGGTCCAACGCTTCGCCCCAGCTCAGGGTTGGCCCAAGGCCCAGGGGAGCCGGCGCGGCTCGGAGGATGCCAGCCAAGGGCGCTTGGCCCAGGCCTGCAGCGCGCACCGGGCCCTGCCTGCGCCGGTGGGAGCAGGGTGAGGGGCCGGGGCACAGCGCTGGTCCTGCACCCCTGCTACCGCCCCTCACCGTCCCCTCAGGCCCGTGGGGGTGGGTGAGCCCAGGGAACAGCTCTGCCCAAAGAGGGGCTGCCACGAAATCCTCGGCTGCTTCAATTCCTGCCCCCAGCAACGCCTGCTGGGCGCGGGCGCTGGCAGAGGGGCCCTGCTGCTACTGCCCACTGCGGCGGGGGCTGGCCGAGACCCCCGCGGAGCCGAGGGAGCCAGGATGGCCGTGCCGGAGCCAGCAGCGAGAGGCCCGGCGCTTGTGCACACCCTGACACCCGCACAAGCGCACGCGGGTTGCGCCACAGCTCGGGGTGCCCGATGCCCCTCTCGCCTTCAGCTCCTGCAGCAACACCCCCCAGCATGGGGCCGGGGGTCCCTGCCACGCCGCAGGGACCCCCTCCCGCCTCGCTAATGCTCCCCTCTCCTTGCAGGTGCGCACGGCGGACATGGGGGGCTACGCCACATCCCTGGATTTCACCCAAGCCGTGATAGCTGCCCTGGATGTCTAGGGCCCCTCGCCTCCGCCTCCCTGCGCCCACCCGGTAATTTATTGCTTCCCTCTAATAAAAGCGGCCTCTGCAGCATGACGGGCGTCTGCCAGGAGTGCTCCGAACACGCGTGGCACCATCTCGTCCCTCCGCGCCAGGGAAGGAGGGCCGTGGCCTCGTGAAGGCGCAGCCCCCGTGCCAGGAGCGGGGACAGTGCAGTCCCCTCCCACCCGGGCAAGGGGAGGCAAAGCCACGGCGCAGCCCCCCGCACGCTTGCAGCTGTGCCAGCTGCAGCAAAAGACAGAAGAGGATCAACAACAACCTCGGCCCTTTATTGAGGCTGGGTCACACTGGTTTCCTGCCCCCCTGTGCCACGCAGGCTGTGGCCACGGCCCAGCGACAGAGGCCACGGGCAGCGACAGAGCCCCGGGGGCTGCGGGAGCCTCAGCTGGGCCGAAGGGACCCAGACCACCAGGTGCCGAAACGCGTTTAATGCAGCCACCGCGCCACGTTACAGCGCTGGGCATGCAGCTGCTGTGAAATGCCGGCAGCCAGAGGGGCCATGCATGCAGCTGCGCCGAGCTGACCGCTCGCCAGTCCGTGAGTCCGTACTGCTGGAGCACAGCTTGGCTCCAGCTCCACCCTGCTCCCCTAGTCCTCCTCTGAGTCCCTGGCCTTCTCCTTCTTCTTCTTCTTTTTCTTCTTCTTCTCCTCCTGGTCAACCTCTACCATTAGTTTCCTTTTCTTCTTGGGCAAGGCGTCTTCCTCCAGCCCATTCTCCTCTGGCTCCGAGGCAGCCTCCACCTCCGGCTCCGATTCAGCCTCCAGCTCCTGCTGCTTCTTCTTTTTCTTCTTCCTGGGCTCCACCTCATTCTCCTGAGGGGAAACCCAGGCTCAGCCGGAGCCGTGCCCAACCCGGGGTCCTGCCTCCTGCCCTGCCGCGGGGCTGGAGCCCAGGCACTGTCCCACAAAACCCCGCGGGGCAAGGAATAACGCGGAGCGTTGCTCCGCCAGCCCAGCACGCAGCAGGACGGGGCCGAGCCCGTCGCCGCTGGCAGGAGAGCACCCGCCCCGCAGCCCCCTGCTCTCACCTCTGTCTCCAGCACCGAGTTCTCCACCTCCTCTGCAGCCGCAGCCAGGGCCTCCAGCCGCCGTTTCTCCCTCTTTTTCTTCTTTTTCTCCTTCTTCTCCTGCTTCCTCTTGACCTCAGCCACCACCTCGCTCGCCTGCCGGAGGACAGAGGAAGCTTATCGATGCGGAAAAACTTCCCAGCCCAGGACCCGTCCCCGCACAGCGGTGCCCGTCGGATCAGCCTCATTAAATCAGTCTTTTCCCTCCACGGCGGGTCAGGACGGCAGTTTGACATCACGTCCGACGGCGGGGCCCTGCCTGTCGCCACGCAGCCTCACCTCCACCACCGCCTCCTTCATCACATCCAGGTTCTTGCGGGGCGGCTCCCCCGTCTCGTAGAAAGCCAAGCGCTCCTCCACCTGCTCCCGCAGCTTGTCCCCAAAAACGCTGGTGGGGACCTCTGTAGGGACAAGAGAGGGGGCTCAGCACCCCCGCCCTGCCTGGCGCCCGCCTCCCCGCCCGCCCCGCGCTCTGCTCAGCCCACAGGCGTCACCATTCACGCAGTGAGATGCTGTTGACGAAAAATATTCCCATCATCGCAGAGGCCGCCCGGGACCCCGACCCCCCTGCGCGCCCCGGCCCCGCGGGCACCTGAGAAGCAGTCGATGCGGGAGGCGATGGTGCATTTGTTGGCCAGGTAGCGGGAGATGCGCCCCTTGTTCTTGGCGGCCGCTCGCCCGATGAAGGTGGAGTGGAAAATGAGCCCGTATTTGGGGGTGTTCCCTCGCGTCTTCAGAGCCCTGCAACCGGCCGGTGGAGCTGTCGGGGGCTGCGCGGGAGCACCCGGGGCCGCGGGCAGCCCCGGACCGGAGCCACCGTCGCCCGCCGCTCCGCCACCAGCAGCTCCCAGCCCGGTGCGATGCACGGGACAGACGCCTTCCCCGCCCGCGGCCCCGCTAACCTCCGGCTAACCTCACACCCCGCCGGGCGAGAAACAAAGCCACGGTGGTCGCTCAGAGGCTGGGGCTTGGCCGATCACACGCAGCCGAGGCCGCAGGGGCCCGGCGCGTCGCAGCCAGCGGCCCAGGGGCCTGCCATCACCGCAACCACCCCGCAGCGGTACCTGAAGAGGGCTTTCTCGGCCCCCAGGATCTGCACCGTCGAGGCCGGGTACTTGGCCAGGTTCGTCAGGCTGCCGGCGTGGGAGATGAGGCGGGCGCCCACCTGGGATGGACAGAGACGGGAGTTAGGGCTGCCGCCGGAGCCCAGCACCGGGCCGCGCGCAGCCCCCAGGCCGGGGATCAGCAGCGAGAGGTGTCAGCAGGACAGCTCAGTGGATTGACAGATTTGTTCAAACATCACCTCCACGGCCTGGGGCAGCCCGGGGTACGCGCGCGCTCGCACTCACCACCTCCCCGATGAGGGCCGAGAGGCTGGGAGCCACCTGGCTCATCTTCGAGCGGAGATATTCCTGCAGGCCCTTGCGGTACTCGGAGAGCGAGATGACGCGGCTGGAGAAGCTCTCAATGTTGATGAGGTCGAGGGGAGAGATGTCCATCCCTGGAGAGACGGGCGCCGGGGGCTGAGCGGCACCTCCCAGGGCGGACAGGACCCCTCCTGCCGCGGCTCGTCCCCCCGGGAAGCGCAGCGCTCCGCTGGAGCCGCCACCGCCTGTCCCCACTCACCCATGGAGGAGCGGGAGGCCTCCAGGATGGCCTGCGCCTTGGCGCTGTCCATGACAATCTCCTCCAGCCCCTCCAGGCTCTCCTCGCTCAGCTCCTTACGGTTCCCGATGAACTTGGCCAGCCGGCAGTAGGTGTAATTTTCGGGGACGATCTTGATCAGCTCGGGGAAGTGGTAGCCGTACCACTCCCTGCGGGGACAGCGTCAGCGCCGCAGCCCGAGCCCCGCCGCGCCCTGAGCCCCCCGCGTGTCCCCCCAGGCACGGCCCAGCCACGGCACCGCTGCCCTGGCCGGGCTGTGCTGGCGGCGCTGCTCTCCCTCCCCGTTCTGTACAGGCAGCCGGAGCGGCAGCTGCCTGCGGTAAGCATGGGGAGACGGACCCGCGCCGCCCTCCCGCCCCGAGGACCCCGCTCACCGCACGCGCATGGAGAAGGTGTTGATGTCCTTGTCCAGCTGGTCCAGGAGGCTGATGGACTGGATGATCATGTTGTCCACGCGGTTCACGTTGAACTTCACCTTGGCCCGGGAGTAGCTGTGGCCGAGGCCCAGCTGGGCCTTGGAGGCCGACTGGGCGGTCAGGCCCTTCACCAGCACGTGGAAGTGCAGCCGGATCCCTGCGCGGGGACCGAGCCGTCACCGCCCGCGGCCCCGGATGCAGCGGCTCCCCTGGGGCTCCTGGAGCCCCCCCAGCCCAATCCCGGCAGGAGCGGGGACCCCAGCCGGGCACCCCCTCCGTCCCCGGACTCACCCCGCAGGATCTCGGCCACGACACCCCCGGTCTGGCACTGGTAGCCCAGCTCCTCCAGGATGGCGGCTCCGATCTTGGCGTCGGCGACTCCCAGCAGCGCTTTCTTCTTCTTGGCCGGCATGGAGGTCTCCAGCAGCAGCCGCAGGTCCTCGTGGAGGATCCCTGCGGGGAAGGGGGGGTCAGCGGGGCCGCGCGGCTCCCCACGGTGGGACCCCGGTGCTCCCGTCCGCCGCGCTCACCCTCGGAGACGGCGTTGATGTTCTCCAGGGCGCTCTGCGCCGACTTGAAGGGGGCGAAGGCCACGAGCTTCACCACGTTGTGGAACTTGCCGATGGTGAGGACGCTCTGCTCCACCTGCGGCGGCCCGGGGAGGCCCCGGTGAAGCCTCGGTGAGGCCCCGGTGAAGCCTCGGTGAGGCCCCGGCCACAGCCGGCCGCCGGGAACGGGGAAAAGGGGCCGCCCCCAGCCGGCGGGGAGCTCGGCAGCAGCCGGCAACGAGCACCCCCGGCAGCGGAGCGGCCCCGCCGGGCCCGGCTCGCCCCGCCACCCCCCCCCGTTACCCGGCCGCGGCCCGTACCTGCGGCAGCAGCAGGCTGATCTCCTCCACCTCCCGCACGGCGAAGAGCGCGTAGCCGGCGGCATGCTCGAACAGCACGTGCAGCAGCACCTGCACCCGCACCGGTCACCGGGGGCTCGGGGCGGCCGCAGGCCCCGCTCCCGGCCCGCCCCGCGCTCCCCCCGCCCCGGCGCGGCACAGGAGCCCCGGCCCCGGCCTCCGCGGCGCCCCCCGCCCGCGCCCGCCCATCCCCGGCCCCCGCCGGCCCCGGCCCGGCCCGATGCGGGCGGATGCGGCCGGCCCGGCCCGGCAGACACCCACCATCCTGCTGCTGCCGCCGCCGCCGCCCGGAACTGGCGCCTCCCCACCGGAAGCCCGCCCAACCCGCCCGCGGCCAATCAGCGGCCTACCCCTCCGCACCTCCCACCAATCAGCGCAGACTTCCCTCCCCGGAGCCTCCCCCAGCCAATCAGGCGGCGGTTCCGCCTCCTTTTGCCCCCTCTACCAATCAGGCCTAGGAAATGCCGCAGCCTCCCGCCCCTTCCTTCCCTCCGGCCAATGGGGGCCGCTCCCGCCTCTCCCGCGCTCCGCCGCGCCGCGCCGGTCAATGCGCTGCGGCGCCCCGCCCCCCCTGCGGCCGCACGTGGCGGGACCCGCACCCCCCCCCCCGAGCCCGTCCCGGGTCCCCTTCCCCGCCCCCCGAGCCCCCCCGGACTCCCCGGTCCCCCTCCCTGCCCCCCCCGGGTCCCGGTTCCCGCCCCCCCCATCGTCCCCGGTCCCCCCCGGTGCCGGCGCAGGCAGGCGCGGGGCCGCGGGCAGGTCCAGGGCAGCTTTATTCGAGAGCGCGAGTGCCGAGACCGGCGGGGGGACCCCAGCCCCGTTCCCGTCCCGCAGCGGCCGCGGGGGGGGGGGGGGGCTCCGGCCCCCCCGGTGCAGCCCAGGCCGCGGGGTCCCGGGGGCGGGCGCTCGGGGCTGTAGTGTGTGCGGCAGCAGCGGGGTGAGGCGGGGGGGAGCCCCCGGCAGGGCCCGGCTCGCCCCCGGGGGAAGCGGCTCCGGGCCCGGGGGAAGCGGCCGGGCCCCCGCGGGAGGGGGGCGGCGGGGGCTACCGGGGGGGGTGCGGCGAAGCCCGGCTTAGGAGGCGAAGTGGCCCCGCAGCTTGCAGAGCAGCTCGGGGGTGAGGAGCAGCCGGTGCGCCTGGCTGTGCCCCGGCGGGCAGGGGAAGGTCACCCGGCCGTAGCACGCCATGCCCTCCTCCTTCTCCTGCTGGGCCTGCGGGAGCAGAGCGGCCGTCACGGGGGCGGCCGGGCCCCCTCCCCGGCTCCTGCGGCCAGCGCCGACCCCACGGCGACGGCCGCCGCCGGCCCTGCGGCCGCAAGCGCCGCACCGGAGCGAACGGGATGGAGCACGGAGGGTCCCGATCCGCCCTGTCCCTTGGCCGTCGCCCCACGGCCCCGGACACCCCGAGCCCGAGAGTCTCACCTTCAGGAAAGAGGAGGAGGGGAAAATGCCAAAGTTGGTGGGGACGCTGGCCCCCAGCTGCTGCTGAACCGTCTCTCTCATCGTGTCATCCTGGGCGGGGGGAAGAGCACGACAAGGTCACCTCCAGAACCGCGCCGCTGCCCCGCAGAACCCCTCGCGGCCCCGGGGACGAGTGACGGGGCTCGGGCCCGGCTTTGCTTCGGAAGGGGAAGGGGGCAGCACCTGGCCCCCTGCTGCCGCAGCCGGAGGTGCCGCAGGGCGCACCGAGGGGATGGCGGCACCAGGAGGCCGGTGGCACCAAGGGGATGGCGGCACCGAGGGGATGGCGGCACCAGCTACGGTGCCCGCATTGAGACGCGCCCGCTCATTTCCCCTGCCAGCCTGGGGGGACAGGGGGGCCGTGCCTGGGGTGCTGCCGGGACACCCACCCTCCCACGCCAGCATCGCGCCCCAGTAGCAGCCAAAAGGCGCCGGCAGCCCGGGCGGCGCAGAAGGAGCTTGCCTTACCCTCAGGGTGTCGATGCTGTTTTTGAGGGACCACAGGCGGGCCGTCTGCTCCAGCAGCCGCGCTGACGAGCTCCGCGCTGCGGAAGACGGGAGGTGAGAAAGGCAGGTGCCCGCGGGGCTGTCCCAGCACGGACAAGGCTGCGCGGGTGGAACGGCAGCACCGGCGCTCGCCCAGCGCTCTTGACCCCAAACGCCTCCAACGCGGAGCACCGGGGCCCGCCTCGCCCAGCCCCGACGGACGGCGAGCCCTGCAGCCGGGTGCAGACCGGCACCGCGGCACGAGCAGCAACAGCCAGCGCCGCGCCGGCTCGTCCAGATGCCGACACGGGGGAGAGGGAGGTTTGCAGGAGGGAGGAGGAGGAAGGCGGCGTCCCCGGGGCTCCAGACCCAGCCAGCCACGAGCTGCAGGGCACGATCCAGCACGTGCAGAGCACCGGCTCGGCCAGCTCTTTGTTACCGGAGGAGATTTTGGGGGGCAAGAGGGTCCCGGCTCAGCCAGCAGCGCCGTGGGGAAGAGGCTGAGCCACGCTGACTCCAGGGAGCAACCTCAGCCCCTGCGTGCCGAACCGGTGCCACGCTGTCCCCAGACAGACGAACGCCCGCAGCCAGGGGGACGGGGACGGCCGCCTCTCAGGGGCACGAGGCCGTTCCCTGCTGCAGCGCGAGCAAACCGGGATTAGTGCCACCAGCGCAGATCCCTCGCGGGCAGGTCTAAACGGGCAGGCTGGAGCTCGGCTCCAAACCCTGCTCCGGATGCTGGCTGGATGGGAAGGATGTGCCGGTCCCTCCCCGGGGCAGAGGGAAGATGCGGAGGTTGCTCACAGACCGTGGGCCAAGCTCCCTCCGACTCGCAGCTGCCCGTGACCCCCCTGCTCCCCAGATGCTCCAGCCAAGGAACGTTTGTGTAGGACCTACCCGACTTGGTCTGCTTCATGTCCACCACCTTGGCGTTGGCGCTCATCTGATAGAGGGTTTCCAGGAGCTGGCTGGTCTTGCGATACAGCGTTTGCATGGCCAGACCTTCTCCCTGCCTGTTCTTGGGGACGGAGACCTTGGGTACCTGCAGAGGCGTCAGGCTGGCCAGCTCCATCTTCATCTGGGCTCCCTGGGACCGACGGGGAGGTCGTTAGGGGCAGGGCGTTTATTTGGGAGGCACTGAGCAGAGTTGCAGTGTAAAGGCAGCAAAAAGGAGAGCCGCCCCCCCCCCCCCCCCCCCAAAAAAAAAGGGCATAAAACGATAGCCAAAACCACCGTGGGTGGATCCTCCCAGGGTGGGAGCACGGATGCCTGTGGACAGCAGCGATGTCCCAAACGCCCCAGGACACCGGAGGGAAGCCCTGGGCCAACCAGCTGAGCACGCGTACGGCTCGGGGAGGGGGAAACGGGTCGGCACCTCAGTCCGTACAGAACCGTAACTCAACGGTGGCCGCGTATGTGACACGTTAGATTTAGGAGCTATCGTTAACAGCTTCACAGTTGTGCATAATGATCTGCATAATTATACGTCTGTGAATTACTACTAGTGGAATGTTATTCAGTTAATTACGTTATTTGCCGCTTTGCCAATTTCCTCGTAGCGCGTTCATTAATCAATAAATTAACGAGTCTGCATCAGCCGGCATCTGGAGTCCCTGGTCTGAAGGGGGGGACCAAGGCTGGGGCAGTGACGCCACCAGCACCCCCGGCTCTGCCGCCGCTGACCCTGCGCTCGCACCAAGGGCTCGGCCCCTTCCCCCGGAGCCAAAGCCCCTTCCCCAAAGGGGCCCAAGCTCGTCGCTAGCAGAGAGCTCGCTGCGAGCCCCGCCGCAGAGCTGCACTCTCACCACCGCCGGCTGCCCTTCCTCCAGCTCATCCCGTGCAGGGCACATCCCACGCCCGCTGCATCCCGCACGGACCGCATCCCACGCGGGCCTCCCTCCCTGGCCCATCCTGGCCTCTTGGGACAGGACTTTGTCGGAGACCATCAGCTGGAGGCAGGCACCGACCCAACACAAGCCCCCAGGCCAGAGCGATCGCGCCCGAGCGGTGCCGCGGCGCTGCAGGATGGCCCTTGCCTCGGGCTGCGCACTCCCAGGGCAGAGCCCAAGCCCCCCCGCCGCAGGAACGGGAACGGTGCAGCCGTGCCCCGGCCGGGCTCTTCACAGAGCCCCTCTCCGTAAAGCAGAGCCCAACACGCCTCTCGCCATTCCCCTGTTGCTTTTCCCGAGGAAACCCACAGCGCGGAGGGCAGAGCTGCTCTGCGGCGTTGGAGGGAGCACATCACCGCCTGCGGTGCTGCCGGTGGCCGGAGCCTCGGGCTGCTCTGCCTGGCCCCGGGGCCATCGCCCTGCCCTGTGCCGCGGCACCACGCTCCCCCCAGCTGCCCCGCGCCTTGCCCTCCCTCTTCTGCTCGACTTCCCGACTCACGGCAACGTCTGAGCACCGGGGTCCAGCGCACCGGGACCTGCTCAGCGCTGCGGGCACCCAGGGAGCCGCCGCAGGGCGAGACCCCTCCCCGCACCTCACCTTGAGCCGGTTGTTCTCATTCTTGAGGTGTTTGATGGAAAGCTGCAGCGCATCGATTTGCTGGAGAAGAAGAGGCGAGTCCTTCACCTGCACGGGTCCCGAGCCGCCTCCCGTCACCTGGCCGGCACCGACACCTGCGGACGGGCGTGAACAGCAGCAGCATCAGCAACCGCCACGCACGAGCGCGGGGCAGGACTGCTACAGCGGCACCGGGCACGCGGACGGGCTCGGCAAAGGGACACGTGTCTGCAGCGCCGGGGGAAGCAGCCTCTGCCTGTGCGCACCCGGGCACCGACGGAGCCGTCGCGAACATGCGGCACCTCCCGTCCTGCTCCCGCGGAGAAGGGCAAGGCCCCGGCTGGCCAGGGCAGCGCCTCACCCCCCCACGCCTCCGCAGCAGCCCGGCACCAGGCGCTCCCGTGCCCGCTTCCCGAAGACGCCGGGCCGCGCTGAGCTCTGGGCGCTCCAGGGACCCGTCTCCCCGCCGCGGGACTCGCGCCGCTCTGCGCCCGGTTTCATGCTCATCGCTCCCTTCCTGGACTCCCGGTGCCATCCAGGAGCACGAGCTTCCCTGCACCACAGGCTGCTCGGCATCCGAGCCCAGCGCTGGCCCTCGAGCGGGACCTGCGTCCTTCCCCCTGCTCCCAAACCAAGCCTCGTCCCAGGGCCACGCTTGGGTGCCTCGGGACGCTGGTCCCCCCCCGGCATGCACTTCTGGGGGCCGGAGGAGGCGGGGAGCACTGGCATGCTGGGGTGCAGTACTGTACCTCTCTGCTGTTCCTCTGCAGTACAAGGAGAGGAGCCAGAGGAAAGACAAGAAGAAGCAGAATTAAAGCCGAGGATCAAGCTGGAGAGGAGCCGTGGCCAGAGGAGCTCTGGTCACCCACAGCTGCGTCCTGTGCCGACCCTTGTCCCCCGACTCCGGGAGCAGCGCCAGTCGCAGCAGCCCCGCCGGGGCAGCGGGATTCCATGCGCCGCTGCCGCAGGAGCCGGCGAGCCCCGACCACGTGCGCGGCTGCAAGCAACCCGAGCAGGACACGCGCACCCACGGCACGGCTCCTCCAGAGCCGGCCCGCGACAGCCGCCTCTCGCTGCGGGTCTGCGGGCACGGTGATCCGTGCTGACCTGCTCCACGGGGCTGCGTCCGAGCGTCCCCGTGCAGGGCCGGAGGAGCAGCTCCCGCAGACGGCCCCGCTGCGCGCTACACCCCTGAGGGCTGGGGTCCCCTCAGCCTGCGCTCCCCGCTCTGAAACGCGGCACTCATGAGCAGGCCGGTGCTGGCACAGCGCTCGCAGCGCTGCTTGGGACCGAGAACACGCTGTCAGCATCCCCGAGAGCCAGAGCTCGTGGCCGTAGCGACTCGGGGAGAGGCTGCAGCAACTACAAGGGCAGGAATTGCCGCACCCAGGAGCCAGGCTGCGTCCAGGTGTTACCCAACCCAGATCAGGCCAAAAGGATGAGGAACCCGGACCCACCGGCTCACTGCCACGCTGGGGCCAGAGGGCCAGGCTGCTCCACAGCCGCCCTGGTCGCAGTCCTAAAGGACGCCCGAGCACTCAGTTCAGGACACCACACGCTGTCCTACAGCATGTCCGTCACCCCGCACCCCTGCTTTGCCACCGTGCCTGCCCTCAGGCATTTCTTGTAGGACGCATCCTCCAAACAGAGCAACAAGGAAGGTGCTAACACCCCTGCTAGCCAGCATGAGGACCTGCAGTCTCAGCAAGCACCCAGCCCTCACCATCACCCACCCCTTGCTGCTGGGCTTCAGGAGAGCCCAGGAGGCACGGAGGAATCGGATCTCTCACTCTCCGAGCCAGCCAGGTCAGAGCAGCAGAGCCCGAACAGCCCTGGCCGCACCCTGGAGAGGCACGGCAGCGGAGGCAGGCACTGCCTGCAGCAGCAAGGACGCGCCAGCGGCAGGCACGGACTGCTGCGTCTCCAACGGGAGCATCCCGGTGGGAGGACGGGCCCACGGGCTGGGCAGTACCGGCACTCCTAAGGGCCACAACCAAGGGCCCCCAGCCCCTGCCAGCTGCAGGGACGCCCCAGGCGGGCTCCTCAGAGGTGCCACCGCTGCCCTGCCCGCCCAAACACGGAGCTGCTGGGCACCGCCGGGGAGCTGCAGGCTCTCCGCAGTCCCCAGTTGTCATTACAGCCCACACGCCTCCTGTCCTCTCCCCTGCCAGCCGTGCCAGCAGCTCTGGCTCACTGCGGGAGGGCCGGGCAAGCGGAGCAGCGGACCGTTGGAGCAGCATTCCCAAGCGCTGCTCGCTCCTGCCGGCAGTCCAAGCTCCCGCACGGCCTCCCGGGACATCACACCGGCACTGCGGGGCGTTCCCCTGCGCAGCTCCCGGACTCTGTGTCAGGAGGACGTCCCAGGCTCCCTTTCCAGCCTGCAAATACCCCGCAGTGGCTGCGGAAGCGTTGGAGTGCCCTGGGGACGCTGGGTACGCACCTCCGGCAATGCCAGACACGATGGAGGCAACTCCGGAGGCAGGGGCGCCGCGCAGGCCCTCGATGGTTCGCTTTGACTGGTTGTTCAAGCGCTGCTTCAGCTCCACCTTCTCCGATTCCAGCTGGTCGATGTCCGCCTGAAGAGCATCCATGGTCTCCTCAAACTCCCTGGGAAGAGCAGAGTCACGGTGTAGCCGGAGACACCCCTCCGACGGGAAGAGGCGAGCAGTCCAGGACCCGAGGGCTCCTGGCTTTGCCATGCTCCTGCTGCTGCTGCGCTTCGAGCACAAACCCACTGATCCGGGAGCTGGAGCCCCACCAGGCCCCACTGCGGACTGCAGCGCAGCACACGAAGGAATTATTTATCCACATCGAACCCAAGATCTCCTCAGCTGTTTTGCCCAGCTTTTACACTGCAAGACAGCCCCCACTCCGCCCTGCAGGCTGCAGCTCCCCGCTTGCCCACGGCTCGCCCTGCCGACAGGCCACGTGTGGCAAGAGACGCTCGGGGCGCAGCAATGGTAGTAAGAACGTGCCAGGACAACGGCCCTTTCCCCAAGAGCGTTTGAACAGGACCCTTCCCAGCACCCCTCTACCAGCCTGTGCTCTGCTCTGCACCGCTAAAATGTGCCAGTTCCCCTGTGGATCCTCCACGGACGTCCCCCTCCGCTAACGTCCCCCTCCGCTAACCCACAAACCCAAAGCCCGAGGGACCGCCGGCTGTCCAGTCCCCATCAGAGACCCTCCAACAGCTGCCCCCGCCCACACTTACTTCTCTTTCTTTTTGAGCAGCGTCTGGGTCTCATCCAGCTTTGTCTGTATCTTTTCCACACGGTCATCTGCGTCCTTAGACGCGCTGTCCAGCTTCTTCTCCAGGAGGCTGAGCCGCACGTTTGCTTCGCTGAGCTCCTCGCCCTGGAGAGGCAGGAAAGAAATCAGAGCGCTCCAGGGCCCTGGGGATGGTGGGCACTAAGAAAAGCTCCTGACAGCGCCCGGTGGGAGCCCGCCCAGAAATCCCAACTCCTACGCACGCTGCACCTATGCTCGGTGCCCAGGCACACGCACCCGTCCCAGCACTTGCCGTCCCAGAACGTCGTGGGGGAGAGGCCGGGACGGTCTGTGGCAGGGAGGCACCAGGCGGGCAGCACCTCCCCGACAACTGGAATAATATTTCCAGAAGATCTGGCTGGGCCTGGAGACAGCTCCACAGGCAACAAGTCACCTGGAGCACGAACGCGACCACCGCAGCAGCACTTCAGCTCTTCAGCGAGCCTGCGGACCAGCCAGGAAGGCAGAGATCGACTGAAGAACAGCTTACCTTGATCTTGAGAGATTTTTTCAGCTCTTTGATGACCGTCTCCCTGTCCTCCAGCTTAAGCCCCAGCCCCTCTGCATCGGTGATCTCTGCGCGAAGAGCCGCTGCCCGCAGGTCAGCAGGTGGGGTGGGCTGCAACGGAGAACAAGATATAAAATTGGTATTTGGTGAAGAATTCCAGTAGTCGCAGATGGGGCCACAAGGCAAGAGGGAGACCGTTCCCGGCCCCCCCTGAATCCTGGAGGCAACTGCCGCACCTCCCCGGCTCTCTGCCCCGCATCGCGCCCAGAAGACAGCCTGCTGCCAGGGGAGCAACTCGGATGCTCCGGCTCTTCCCGAGGCCGCGGCCACGGCCGAAGCCCACCTTGGTCTGTGGCCTATCTGCGTCGTATTCTCCCTCCTGCATAGCCGTGGCCATCTTGTTCATGGTCGCGATGAGGATGCTGCAAGACTGACGCAGACACTCGTAGGGGTTGATGCCCTGGGTGCCGTAGATCTGCAAAGGACGGGAAGAAAGTGGCAGGCGGCCCGGGGCTGGGCTCACAGCCGCCGTCGCAGCCCCCTCCCGACTCCCCGCAACGTGCCACGGGCCTCGAGGGGCCGCGCGGCCCTTGGTGCGGCTGCGGAGCGAGGCCAGCTGCGGGGAAGGCCAGCGCGGAGCAGGGGACCACAAAGCTCTCCGCGTTTCGGCATTCCCTGGCCATTCCCTGCTCGCTGCAGGGGGGCTGGACTGGAAGACCTTTAAAGGTCCCTTCCGGCCCAAACTATTCTATGATTCCACGATATTCCCAGGAGTTCATTCCCAGCCTCCACAAGGCTCTCCCATCCGGAGCTGCTCACGGACAGGTCTGCAGCGTTGGAGTGAGACGGGTCCCGGCTTCACCCCGCCGCAGCAGGGAAGGAGGGGCAGTCGAGAAGGGGGTTTCCTACCTGCTCGCTCGCTTTGAAGGCCAGATCCTCCAGCTTCACCGCCAGCAGCCCCTCGTTCTCTGCCAGAGGAGCAATCATCTGCGCCCCTGCAGCGGCCACCTCCTGCAGCACGGCCACCACCCACGTCAGGTGCTTGCGGCAGTCCAGCAGCGTGTCCGACACCTGCAAGTCGGGCAGGAAGAGGATGGTTGGGAAAGGCGGAGGCAAATGGGCTGCTTTCCAGCTCGCTTCCCAGGCACTGGGGAGGCTCCTGGCTGCGCAACGCTTGCCTCACCCTAGTCTGACAGCTGGTGAGATTTTAATTTATTTCTGAAGCATCACTAGGAAGATGGGAAGCGCCAGGAAAGATAGAAAGAAACTGAAGGCTGGAGAAAAGTAGGTTGTGCAGTCCACGTCTCCATCCCAACTAGGAACACGAAGCCCAGAGGCACTCCATCCCACCTCAGCTCGCACCAGCTCACCTGCTGCCCGAAGCCCAGTGCCGCAGGGATACCCGGAGCGTCCGTCCCGGGCATGCGGCGCCTGATCTTCTTGCAGAACTGGCGAATGTCACTGCAGGAGGTCTCCAGGTCCTTGAGGAGGATGGCAAGGTCGGACGCCTCCTGCCCAGCCTAGGGCGCAGAGAAAGGACCTCAGAAAAACTGACAGAGGGATCGTCGGCGAGGGGAACGCAGCACAAGCCCGCAGAGCCACCCCGAGCACCGTCCTACCTGGAGGAAGGACCGCAGCCGGCACACCTCCACCCCCATGCAGTCCAAGGCACTCTGGGTGAACTGCAGAGCACAAACACAGGTCCCGTCAGCTCGGGGCAAAGCGGAGACCAGGCAAGCCGGCTGCACTAGCGCAAGCTGGGGCTTCGGTCTCGGGCATTTCAGGACGGACCCTCTGTACGCCACCCTGCCACGACTGCAGGATTTACAGGAGCAGGAAAACGGGTTGAGGGATTCAGCCAATTTTTGGTTTACTCTGCGGGGCACAGGACACTAGTACTTCCCTCAGAAGTTCAGGGCAGTACAACGCTCCCTCTCAGACACTAGGCTCTCCGCACTCCCCTTGCTGCTCTTCTCTTTCTACCCAGACAGCTGCAAGGCAAATGGCCCCACCTCTGCTTCCCCCTTCCCTGAGCTGGGAGCCCTCCTCACCTCTGTGCCACCACAGGCAGCGGGAGCTGGGGAAAAGTGACCGCAGTGGGGAGAGGCGGGGAGAAGCAGCGCTTCGACTCACAAAATTATCTCGGGGGGAGCAGGAAGAGCAAGGAAAGAGGTTATTTTTCCTCACTTCACCTTGATGTGGTCGGCCAGCTGCATCGTGCAGTCTTCAGCCTGGTCAGCCAGGTGGATGCTGTACAGATGCTAGGTGGAGAGAGATCAGCAGAGATCAGCACCCCTCAAATGTCTCCACACATGCAAGCAAACCAACCAAATGAGGAAATACACAACAAAAAGCCCCAAACACTGAGGGTTTGGCTTAATTTTTAACTGGAAGTGAAAACTCTTGCAGTGACCCCCAGTAAATCCCCTCTGAACGCTCCGCCCTCCAAAGGAGCTGCTGGCCTTTCATGCAAAGGGTCAGCAGCCCTGGCCTGCAGCACAGAGGTGCGGAAACGTAGGATGGGAGAACCGCGGCCTCCCGGGGACAGAGAGCAGCGAACACAGCCCCCAGGTGACACAGTCACAGGCTCAAGTCCTGCACGCTCCGGAGCTGACAAACATCCGCAGAAAAGCGCTACCGATGAGCTTATTCACAGCCGATCGATGCGCCACGTGAACGACGTATCCAAGGGCACGATCTGCAGCCGCGGCGCGCACTGGCGAGGTTGCACCGGTTCCCCGCCCTGCAGGTCAGAAACGCCCCGCGCTCGGCCAAGAGCCCGTCGCTCTCGGCTCCGCAGACCCACCTGGTAGTACTTGATGGCTTTGGTCAGCGGCTCCACGTTGACCGTCTCGTCCAGCTGGTCCTTGTGCAGCAGCTCGATCAGGAAGTCCAGTGAGCGCTCGTGGACGCTCATCTCGGGGTACAGCATCCCCACCTTCTTATACACCTCCACGCTGCATTTGTTCAGGGCCCTGGGAAGGGAACGCGGACGCGGTCGGCTTGGCTGGGACAGGCACATGCTCCAGGCAGCATCATAGAATCATAGAATCGTTTAGGTTGGAAAAGACCTTTCAGATCATCCAGTCCAACCATCAACCTAACATCGATACAGGGTTTCACTTCTGGGTGCCAACCTCAGACCTCTGCAGCCCCCCGGGAGCACCGTAGCCAGAGAGCGGTTAACGAAGGTCAAAACATCTGTAGAAAACCACAGCATGAAATAGGCTGCCTGGGAGCTACAGGAAAGGGAGCCTCAGAAGAGAAAAACACTCAATTCTCTAGGCCAGAACTCAGCGCTGGAGGCAGGAGAAGACTTGCCACCGAGCACCAGCAACACTCCAGGGGATCCAACGAGTTCATCAGCCGTGCTGGTGCAGGAGCAAAGGGATCTTTCGTTGCCCTGCTTCAAACCAAGCCACTTTCCTGGGAGCAAAGCTGAGCAAGCCTCAAAGCGAGTACCCTGCCCGGCCACAGCCGTCTTGGTGCCCGACGGCATTTCCCGGTCTCCGAGGAAAGCCCTGGCTCCGCGGTGCCGTCAGGGCACTGCCCAGCGACGGGCTCACACTGATCAAGCGTTCAGGCCGGCGCTCCGTGAAACCTTCCGCACAGGACTAAGCCCTGGGCACTCGTGGAAGAGGGCACTGGGCACTTGCCTGCTCTTGGCGACTGAAGCCCAGAGTCAACCCCAGATGCAATCAAGATCAGCAAGAGACTGTGATGCATCTCCTGGCAGGACGGATGGAAAAATCAGTGCAAGGCCTCAAGACACGGTCACAGCTGAAGAATGAGCAACACGTGCTAGAGAATTGGATCCCTTCACGTGTCAATTGTTGTGAGGAAGGGGTTACAAGAGAATACCCCCGTCACGAGGCATTAAATGGGATCCCTCAGCTTTCTTCCAGCCTAGCTGCCCGTCTTTAGCTCCAGAGGGGAAGTGAGGCTGCAAAGTTCCTTTGTGCTTCCAGACAGCGAAGTGGGTGGGAATCAAGAGTGAGGAGCGGGGCTGGGTACTCACTGTTCGTATTTGTGCAGCGTAGCCTGCAGGAGGCTCAGCGAATAGACCAGCCCGGCAGCAAAGCTCAGCTGCTCTCCTGCAGCACCCCTGAGGCCAGAGCGCTCCGCGCAGTTTTCGTTCAGATCAAACTTCTCCTGAGCCTGTTTGCTGATCAGCTCAGCCTGTTGGGGAAGAGGGCAAACCTTCAGAGTCCTGCTACGCTTGCTCTGATCTGGTCCGCTTAGCCACAGAGCAGCCAAACGCCCGCCTCACCCCCACCCCCAAAAAGCAAGCTTTCACGGGGAAGATTTCTGCAAAACAGAAGGGGAATAAGAGGGACGGCAGAGCGCCAGCCCCCCGGTCAGTGCTGCGAGACACCGAGGCTCGCACGTCTGCCCTGCCCGAACCGGCAGCTTTGACCCGCCAGTACCACAGCCGAGTGCTCCAACCACTGACCTACCACTCCTGCTTCCTCCTCCTCCTCCCAGACAATTTTGAAAGCTCTTAAACACTTCAACACTCAAAATCCCAAAGTCAACTGGGACAGAAAGAAAAGATGTGTTTCCCACAGAGCCGCGGCACAGCCGACTGCTGGCTGGCCCGAACGGCACAGCGGGTATGAGGAGGACACTGCAAGCCCCGACAGCCCAGCGCAGGAGAGTCCCAGCTCAAAGCTTCAAAGGAAGAATGAACGCAAGCTCTTGACAAGGCAGGCGGGAGCCGAGGCGCCTATCCCACCTTGCAGATGAGCCGGGGGATGAGCAGCAGCACCAGGACGCAGTCATGGTCCCCTCCGTGGCGCAGGAAGCTGTCGGGCATGAAGGAGGTGAGGAGGGAGACGTGCCGGTTGGCCTGCTGCACCTCCATCTGGCGCAGCTCCATCTCGATGGCCTGCAGAGGACACGCTGTCAGGGCAGCCCGCTCGGTCCCCTCCCCAGCCCGCTGCATCCCAGCCCATTCAGTCTTTTAAAAAGTTGGAACCTCTCTCCTCACAGCTAACCCCTCGCTCCCTGGCTGTCACAGGAAACAGAATCATAAAACCATCGAATCGTTGAGGTTGGAAAAGCCCTTGAAGATCACCCAGTCCAACCATTAACCTGACACTGCCAACTCCACCACTAAAACAATTAAGGGGAGAGCAGCAATTTCGTGTGTCCTGGCTTGGGGGCTGGATTATTTTTAATGAAAGTAAAACCAGGAATCGCTAAGGTTGGAAAGGATCTCTAAGATCATCAGCCCAACCATCAACCCAACACCCCCATGCCCACTAAACCATGTCCCCCAGTGCCACCCCTGCCCGTTTGTTGAACCCCTCCAGGGATGGGGACTCCCCCACCTCTCTGGGCAGCCTGCTCCAATGCTTGACCACCCTTTCCATAAAGAAATTTTTCCTAATTTCCAACCTAAACCTCCCCTGGCACAGCTTGAGCCCATTCCCTCTCGTCCTATCACTTGTTCCTTGGGAGAAGAGCCCGACCCCCCTCCCTGCCCCCTCCTGCCAGGAGCTGCAGAGCGATCAGGTCTCCCCTCAGCCTCCTCTTCTCCAGGCTGAACACCCCCAGCTCCCTCAGCCGCTCCCCACCAGCCCTGTGCTCCAGACCCTGCCCCAGCTCCGCTGCCCTTCCCTGGACACGCTCCAGCCCCTCAGTGTCCTTTTCTCATTATGAGCAGCCAGCGCTCTGCGGAGGTGCCCAGGGACTGCTCTGGAGCTCTGCTCTGACCCGGGTACAGGGTACGCCACGTATCTGTGCTCACAAACATTCTTTCTTTCCAGCCAGGGATCACAGCATGACAGATACAACGCTTACGCTGTCAGCTCCGAGCACGCTCTTTCACAAGAAAACATTCCCTTTTTGCACAGCGGTATTTGAAGTTTGACGTTTCTCTTAGGAGAGAGGAAAAATCCTGACAGTCGCCTCAGCCTGTTTCCACAGCTGGCACAAGCACCGCCGGCCAACTCCGGCCGTGCCCCAGGGTCAGCCCCACCGCGCCAGGGAATGCCCGCCCCGAGCCTGGCACCCACGCGCCGGTGCCGTGCCTCGGCGCCGCTGCTTCGGGAGCCTCTCCCACGGGAACGACTGCGCCCCGCTCAGTTCACGGGCCTGCTGCGCAGCTCTGCCGACCCTACCTTAGCATGGGCTTTCGTCTCCGCAAATTTAATCTTGAAGTCAAACATCTCGGGAGGAGGCTGCTGCTGCTTCTCGGCAGATGCTTCTTGCTGACTCATGAGTTCCCGGTTCACGTCCTGAGCGCAGAAAGAAGCTGCGATGAGACGTACAGAAAACCAGCCCAGGGATCTGTAATCCCGCACCCGCTGCAGGACCTCCACACCTCACCTCCCGATGCCCCCTTCCTCGGGGAGCGTGGCGGGGAGCACCGGGGGCTCACTGTGCAACACGCACCGTGACGGATGAAAGCAAGGAAGGGGAATGCAAGTGCTTTCCAAACGCTCGGCTGACAGCAGGCTGTATTAAAGCCAAGGGATCCACACAGGCTCATTACCCATCTCCTTCCACTGCCAGCAAAGCCCAGGAGAACCAAGCCCAGCGCTGGAACAACCCCACGCTATTCCATCTTTTCCGGGACTCTGTTCCCAAGCCTGGAGCACCGGCAGCACAGCGCAGTAAAAGGCTGAAACAGCCCTGTGTTCTGACGTATTTACAGTGCTGACTTCAGCAGGGGCTCTGCCAGCGAGCCCCATCTGGACACAGGCGGGACAGGCAGGGCTCTGCGAGGTCATGAGAAGCACGTGCAGCCTGGCACTGCTGCAGGTCCCCAGGAAAGCCCAACTGGGACCCGCTCCCCCGGCGTCAGCCATCTGCGTGCTGCCCTGCCCGTCTCCCACGAGAGCAGGAGGCGGCGCGCCATCCCTGCCCCCGGCGCCCACCTCCTCGGGGAACGCGCTCGCCTACGCTTGCTCGGTCTCCTCGTCACCGAGGTGGGCTCCCAGGGGAGCACGGCTCCAGCGGGAACGGCCCCGCCGCCGCGCCGGGGGCACAAAGGGCCGCACCTGAAGGTGGGCGGTCAGCTCTCTGTATTTTTTGATGGTCTGCTGGTAGTCGGCCACGGTCTCCTGCGCAGCCTCCACGCGCTTCTCTGCCTCGCGGACCCGCGCCGTCGCCATATCCAGCTGCTCCCGTAACTCCAGCTCTGTCTCCCGGGCATTTTCCTGCAGCTCGTCATTCATCTCGTTCATGGCTTCCTGGCAAGGAGGAGGCAGCACGGGACGCGGTTACGCCGCGGCCGAGCAAGCGAGGGCAGCTGGGCATTTTCAGAGCAGGGCAGAGGGGCACCCTGGGGTGTGAGGGGCATATTCTGCAGAGCAGGAGGGTGCACGGCTCGGAAGCGGCACCGAGCGCAACGCCTGCGGAGAGGCTCCCCGGTCTCCGCTGGCACCGCTGCCAGGCAGTGCCCGGTGCCTCAGGCAGCCTCAGTGCCAGGCAGTCGGCTGGACCGGCCCTCGCACCAGCCCAGCCGCACACCAGGCACGAAGGAAGCGGCGCAAGCCCTCCAGCACCAGCCCTTACTCCAGAGCAATCCGTCTTACCAGGTCCCCAACAGTCTCACGCAGCTCCCGGACCTTCTCCTCCAGGTCTAAGTTTCTCTCCGTCAGAGTCTCCACCATCTCTTCAGCACCCAAAGCAGCATCCACCTGCAAGCACACGCCACATCACGCTCCAACCTGGAGCTCAACACGCTGCAGCCAGCGGCTCAAAAATCCTTTTATACCACTGTGGGATCACTCTGCCAAGCTGTGGGATATGGCTGATAAATCCGTCTCCCCATCCTGGGGTTTGCCAGCCAGTGCATAAGCTCCCTCCTGATAGCAGGGAACAGCATGCCTCAGGAGAGCAAACTACTCAAACCAGAACAGGCAGCAGCCCCAGAAGGAAGGGCACGTGAAAAGAGAGGCTTGGCTTCGGCTCTTAGAGATGTTACTGGCTCTTTAGCTGCAGCATCGGGGCACAAGGTTGAAGAAGGTCAGTGTAAATGACGCTGACCTTCAGGTTGAGTCTTCGCAGACTTGTGACAGTGCTTTCCAAGCTCTCTGTCCCCCCCGAGGACTCAGGTGAGTGGTTATACGCTTACGGCATTAACGGAGAAATGGGCATTTCGGTCTCTTTGCATTAAGAAGCATCACCTCTGCTAACAGCCCTCCTTCTACGTAACTCGGGAACGCTCAGAGAGCGCGAGGCCAGCGTGCCTCCAGAACAGCAGTTCAGAGAGATCGCACAGGCTGCTCTGCAGCAAATGCAGATCCTTCCTGGGGGCTTCCTAAGGGCTGCCCCACGCCTGCACTGACGGCTCAGCCTGCCAGGAGCAAGCCTCATGGAAGACGTGACGGCTCAGCGCTGAGCAAGCAGCAAACGCAGACCAGCCCTGGAAAGCAGGACGTACCGTCCACGTCCTGCGTTCAGGAGCCACCCTATGGCCAAGCAGAGCCCAGCACAGTTCTGCTGCTGGAACAGGGTTTGCTTTTGCACAGCGACCTAGAAGTAGTCATCCCTGCAGTGGTATCCCCGAGCTCTCCAAGAGCGACTGACAGCAAGCGCTCCGTGCCAGGAGGTGACCCAAGCTTGCCTACAGCAGTTGCTCAATGCCCCAAACAGCCCCAAATTTCCCCTCCCCGCCCATCCTTCCCCCCGGGGACTCACCTGCTCCTTTAGCTCATCAACCATTTTCTCCGCCTGCTTCACCTCCTCCTGAAGCTTCTCCCTCTGCTGACGCAGGGACTCCAGCTCCGTGTTTTTCTTCTCCATTTGCTTTTGAAGCTTCACGTGTTCCTGCTTCTCTGATGCAGACAAGTCCCGCATCCTTTGACAGAGCAACCAGAGCCGTCACAAGCCCAGCAGAGCCCCCGGTACCAGCGCAAGAGAAGCCATTCCCTTCCCAGACACTGCTCTCGGTGGGCACCAGCAGAGACAAGACCCCCTGCCCACGCTGGCGCCGGCTGCCCATCGGCAGTGCGAGCAGAGCTCCGCCGGAGCCCCTGGCAGCCCCTCGCTGGTGGGGACACGAGCAGCATCCCCAGAGACCAGCTCATTAACAGCGAGGGGTGGGGGGAATCGGTGCTCGAGACGGCACCTTCCTTTGAAAGAATCAGAGCGACAGGGGATGGAGAGAACAGAAGAGGAGAACGTCGAAAAACAGCAGAGACAGGCAGGAAAGAATAGCTGGAAATGGGACAGGGTAAAGCACAGAAAGGAAGAACCCAGTGAGCAAAGAAAAATGTCACATTCACAGCCTTTGACAGAGTAGAGAGAACGTCAGCAGCAGAAAAAAGACAAAGCACAGACAAGGAAAGGTGCTTCGTCACCTGCTGAGAACACAGCTTTGCTCATGTGCATACTGAAGCCCCTGCGTGAGCAGCTCTGCTAACAGCCCCGAAGTGGCTCTGCCCAGGGAACTCCTCTCACTTGGACAAACTCGTGTGAGACCAAGGCAGCACGGGCTCTCATAGGAAGGAACTTCATCGGCAGCCTTTGGGGAGTGCAAATGGTCTCCTACCTTACAAGAGCTTCCTTGAGTCTTGCGTTTTGTTCTTCCAGCTGTTTGACTTGGTAACTGGACGCTGCTCCATCCGAGCCTGCAGTAGAAAGGCAGCATTATTCCGCTTGTGCAGAAATAGCAGCTGCTAAACGGATCCAGCTCTCTTAACGCTAAGTGACATTACAAGCGCCGGTAAGAGGACAGCTAAATCCTACCAAGGGGAAACACATCGGTTCCTCTCCTGCAGCTGAGCAAAACTGAAGCCTCGTGCTTAACGCCGGCGCTCGTGGGCTGAGAGATGCCCCCGATGCCACCGAAGGCAGCTAGTGCGGACGAAGAACCACCGCACCAACCCGCAGACTGCACCTGAGCAGCCGCTGGGCTACGGCAGAGCAACACGTCGCTGGGTACCGCCAGTGCTCTCAGCTCCCCACCCTCCCGGCCCTCACAGTTCAGTGAAAGCAAACTCAGATCAAAGACCTTGCTCATCTCAGCAATTTCCACATCTCCCTGCAGACTGCTCCTGCTCTCCCAACATTTTTCCCGGTCCCTCGACATGTCTACCCTTCTGTCACATCCCTCAGCCTGCCTGCCTGATCATCTGCTGCTTCTACAGGTTCCATTTTTTTCAGGTGAATTCCAATACAAGTGTTTAATGGCTGGCTCGTTTCCTGCTGTGCGCAATTTTTAAAGCTTACCTTGAATACCAAGAGCTAAAAGGCCCCAGGGGAATCAAAACAAGGCTAATGCACTGGTTTTGAAGCTGTGCTCAGCGCAGAGCGGGGAGGGTGGGTCAGTAAGCGACAAAAGCAGTGCTATTACCTCCCACATAAAGTCTGTCCCAGTCAAACACCTTTTGGGGTGGGATCCGCTGTCCCCAGGGAAAACAACAAGGATTAAAACTAAGCCCAGGACAGGAACACTTGTCCCCAGACTCAAAAGCCAGCAGCTCCGTCTCTGCATCCTCAGCGAGGCCGGGAGCCAAGGGAAGACGAAGCTGAGCTGCGGCTGACCTGCCCACGGGCGACGGCCGAGCTGTGCCTGCCGAGCAGGGCCGGCGACGCAGCAGAAACCCCCAGCAGCTGCCGGGGGAAATCGCGGAGGCAAAGCCTCAGCCCCGCCGCAACCGGCAGCGAGGAGCCGCCACTGCTCCGAAGCAGCCAAGCGTCCTGCTCCCCAGCGAGGAGCTCCCCTGGGCAGCGGGACCCAGGCTGAGACCACCCGAAAGCTGACCCCTTCCCACCTTTCTCTTCGATTTCGTGCTTCAGGATCTCCAGGTCCATCGTGAGATATTCCACCTTCTCTTTCAGGGAGTCCACCTCCTGCTGCAGGGACTCTGCTCGCTCTTCTGCCATCTCCTTGTCCAGGGTTGCCATTTCAATCGCATCAGCGGTGTCTGCCATCTCCTCCATGTAGCGCTCCTTGGCTTCCAAGGCATCTTTGGCTTCCTGCGGTCGAGCACACACGAGTGAGGAGACCCAAGGCCAACGACGGAGAGACCCCTCGCACAACCAGCGAGCCCGGACGGTTATGTCTCTCGTGGCCCTCTCACAGGAGGATCAAGTCCAACTAAGAGCAGCTTATCTGGGCTGAGAGGGGAAAGCCCCGTGCTCCAGGTGCCCACCCCCACCCCCTGCTTCACACCTTCTCCCATCCACAAAAGAGCCCAGCAGAAAAAGCGGTCTGCCGGCGAGGAGAGACGGAGAAGTCTCTCAGAAAAGAGCTAGGCTTGTACCGGAGCAGACAACCAAATAAACCACTGGGGAAACAACCCAAGAATCCACCCTGGAAAGCCAGGGCAGAGAGAAGCGAAAGCTCCTTCGCCAGCACGGCCGGAGTCCTGCCGTCCGCCTGGGAGCAGCAGGCACGGGTGCCCAGAGCAGGTAACCCGTCCCGGGGGAGAAGGGAAAGAGGGAAAGCAGCAACCTGCAGCAGGCGTTTCAAACGACACCCAAAGGCAGGGCGCAGCACGAGCAGAGCTGCCACAGGAGAAATGTTCTCGATAACGAGCGACACCACGATTCATCAGCTCCAAAGCCCTGTGGCTTTCGCCGGCAGGGACTCATACCAACCAGCCCTGCAGGGCAGGAGCTCAAAATGCATTAGCTGAGCTAAAGGGAGATGAGGTTTAACAAATTAAAGTCTACATTAGACAGTCAGGATCAGGGCCCCCCACCCCGGGAAGCCACCGGAGAGAGGAACCCGCTCCAGAGCGGGCCAGGAGAGTCGGGGCGTACGGGAAGGCAGCACCAGCCATCTGCAGCCCGAAGCAGTACTCGGTATTCATGCTTACACCGGAGCAGGGAGGACTCGCACGCCCGGCACTCGCAGGGCCCGGGTGGGCTGGCACCCCTGCAGATCATCGTTCCAGCCCCTGCTCAACCGGGGCAGCCGAGCCGGCTGCCCCGGCCCCGTCCGGCCGTGCCTCACGCGTCCCCAGGGATGGAGGCTCCAAACGCCTCTGAGCAACCCGCTCCAGTCTTTGATCACCTTCACGGGAAAAAGGTTTTTTCTTACGCTTAAACCGAATTTCCTGTGTCTCGGTTTGTGCCCCTTTCTTCTTGTACTCGCAGTGGGCACCACGGAGAAGAGTCTGGCTCCGTCGTCTCTACTTCCCCCGTCAGGTATTTATACACATCGATGAGGCCCCTCACACCCCCCCGCAGCCTTCCCACATGCTCGTCACGACGTGCCTGGCTCGGACGAGGTTCCAGAGGACTGGATCATCTGATCACTGCTTAAGAACGGCTCCTGAGATGTTCCAGCTTGCCTCAGCCCAGCTCCTAAATAGACTCGGCGCCGATTATCAACTCAGTACAGCAAAGCAAAAGCTTACACTAACGCCGTATTTAAAAGGAAACCACGCTGGGATGTAACTGCTGTAAGCCGTGAGTCCTGGGCAGGAACGCACTGCGCGCTTCCCAGGTACACGGCTCTAACGTATCGCAGAAGCAAGCAAGGAGGAGGAAACACATCGGTTCCTCTCCTGCAGCTGAGCAAAACTGAAGCCTCGTGCTTAACGCCGGCGCTCGTGGGCTGAGAGATGCCCCCGATGCCACCGAAGGCAGCTAGTGCGGACGAAGAACCACCGCACCAACCCGCAGACTGCTGAAGCTGCTGCTTCACAAGCACTGGAGAGTCAAAAACAAGCGCAGCGCAAAAGAACTTCCACCACGCAGGTGTGGGAGTTTTAAAAAACGTTCAAGACATCCAGGCATTGGGACAGGGGGAAAGCTCGGGCTGCACGGTGAGCTTTGGGAGAGATGAACAGATCCCGCAGCATCACCAGCGAGCTGCTTCCTACGGGGCCGGCTATCCCAGCTGGGTCGGAAACCTCAGTACACGGCAATGCTCCTAAAGCTGCTGGACTCCATTGACTTTTGAAGTCAGCTGCAAGATCTCCAGGAGCTTTACTTAAGCTTTTGAAGGTGGGACTGCCCGTTTATCAGCAGGTTTGGAATTGGAATGGTGCCCCTCCCACAGCGCTGGCAGACCTGCAACAGCGGATTAAACCGGAGAAACGCGGCTGCTGCTGCCACCCTCAGACACCCATCCCGCAAGCTGAGATGTGCGACTGGCTCCTCAACTATCGCACTCTTCATCTATCAAATACTGCCTCTAACATCAGCTTATAGAATCCTAGAATCGTTTAGGTTGGAAAAGCCCTTTAAGATCACCCAGTCCAACCAGTAACCTACACTGCCAAGTCCACACTAAACCAATCAAGGGTAGACCAGACTGAACCATGTCCCCAAGTGCCACCTCTGCCCGTTTTTTGAACGCTTCCAGGGATGGGGACTCCCCCACCTCTCTGGGCAGCCTGGTCCAATGCTTGACCACCCTTTCCATGAAGAAATTTTTCCTAATTTCCAACCTAAACCTCCCCTGGCGCAGCTTGAGCCCATTTCCTCTCGTCCTATCGCTGGTTCCTTGGGAGAAGAGCCCAACACCCCCTCCCTGCCCCCTCCTTTCAGGGAGTTGTAGAGAGCGATCAGGTCTCCCCTCAGCCTCCTCTTCTCCAGACTAAACTTACCTCACCCTGCACAAGACTGGAAGTCGCACCGATAGAGGAATCGACTCCTGGATAGATCAGACGTTCCTGCCCCAAAGGCCAGGCTGACAGATGGGGCGGGCGGGCGGCAAAAAAGCAAAGCAAATCCTGGGACGCGCAAAATCTCTGGTACCTTGGCAGGACTGCGCGGAGTCCGTCCAAAGGCTCCGTCTGCTCTGACATCTAGCGTGGTCAGAGAATGAAGCTGCGACTGCAGCTCCAGGACAAGCCGCATGCGCTGCTGCCACGCCGGGTCAGACCCAGGCTCGCGCGCTGCATTAGACGTGCGCGGTACCCCGGCTGCATCCGGGACTTGCACTGGCAGCTCGACACCTAAGGCAGTATTTACACCGGAGAGAACAGCGATACGTGAGGTCAGAGGCCACTTTAGGACCTGGCACGGATTCAGCAGACAGGAGGCAGGACAGCACGCAGTTTAACGCTAGCTGGTATTTCATAAAAACACCCACACGCTTTTTCAGCAACTGAATCAGCCCCGGAATCGCGTCTCCCTGCGCAGGGCCCAGGACCGGAGCTGCCCAGCTCCCCGGGGATGCTCACCTTTTTGGCCTCCTTTAAACGTTTCTGGAGATCAGCCTGCTGTTCTTGCATTTTGCTCTTCCATTCTTGCACCTGCTCCAGCTGGATCTTGTACTTCTCGAGCTCTTTAAGCTTTGCTTTGTCTTCATTTCGCTTTATCTTCAGAGTCTCCAATTTCTCCTCCAGGTCCCTGACTTGAGAACGCAAATTTTCCTCCTCCTACAACATCAAAACCAAGAATTACCAAAAGGAGCAGCAACATCCTTTGGAGAGAGCTGCCGACACGTTAACCTAACCCACACAGACCTGACCCACCAGCTGGCCTGTATTTTGGCGTCGCTACTGGGGCAGTTTTAGAAGAACGCATCGCTGTACACTTGCAGCTACAGAGTCCGTCATTTTAATCTGTTGATTTTTACTACGCATAACAACGTGTGACAAACGGTCCGTGACACGCTGACAAAAACCTTTTGGCTGGCAAAAGGTCCCGAGCACCTTCATGACTGGGAGCTTAAAAATCACGAAGCTGGGCAACATTAAGAGTAGAATCCTAGAATCATCGAATTGTTTAAGTTGGAAAAGCCCTTTAAGATCACCCGGTCCAACCATTAACCTACACTACCAAGTCTACTCTAAGCCAACCAAGGGTAGACCAGACTGAACCATGTCCCCAAGTGCCACCTCTGCCCGTTTGTTGAACCCCTCCAGGGATGGGGACTCCCCCACCTCTCTGGGCAGCCTGCTCCAATGCTTGACCGCTCTTCCAGTAATGAAATTTATCCCAATACCCAATCTAACCCTCCCCTGGCGCAGCTTGAGCCCATTCCCTCTCGTCCTATCACTTGTTCCTTGGGAGAAGAGCCCGACCCCCCTCCCTGCCCCCTCCTGCCAGGAGCTGCAGAGCGATCAGGTCTCCCCTCAGCCTCCTCTTCTCCAGGCTGAACACCCCCAGCTCCCTCAGCCGCTCCCCACCAGCCCTGTGCTCCAGACCCTGCCCCAGCTCCGCTGCCCTTCTCTGGACACGCTCCAGCACCCCAATGTCCTCCTTGTGCTGAGGGGCCCAAAACTGGACACAGCATTCCAGGTGCGGCCTCGCCAGCACCGAGCACAGGGGGACGATCCCTGCCCTGCTCCTGCTGGCCACGCTATTCCCGATACAAGCCAGGATGCTGTTGGCCTCCTTGGCCACCTGGGCACACTGCTGGCTCACGTTCAGCCGCTGTCGACCAGCACCCGCAGCTCCTTTTCAGCCAGGCAGCTTTCCAGCCACAAGCCACAATTAAGGAACAGATTTTGAAAAAAATCCTAGGTGATGTCAAGCAGCATAGGAAAACCGCACAGATTTCTCCTCTGCTGCTTTCTCAACCCTGGACATACAGGTGCCATCAATACTATCAAGCGAGCAGCTTTTGCACCCATTAGACAAACGCGCTACCAGAGTCACCTGGGACATCCCATACCAGGGACATCCCTTCTTCCCGAGGTGGTGGCTTTTCCAGCCTTTTCCTCAATCCATAACCTCGGAGCGAGCTCTTTGTCCTCTCACGCTACTAATTCTTTACCCTCATGCCCTAAATCTTTCACAAACTCTAATTGTAACTAATTAATACAAAGCAGTACGGAAGTAATGAAAAACTATTTTAAAGATCAAAACTGGAATAACTATGCTGATATAATTATTAGAAACACCCAAGATTGGGAAAGAGTGGGCCTCTCCAAGCGTTTTTTGTGCCTGAAGGCAGGAGCGTTCCCAAAGCGCACCCGCTGCTGCTCCCTCCGCTCCAGTGCATCCAGCACCAGTGGCCGGAGCGGGCAGTGCTGGGGGTCTCCTTGGGGCTTACCGCGGCCGAGCCCTCCCCTCACCGGCCGGTTCAAGCTCTGACTCGGAGCCTCGACCCCCAGCACGTTCACCTGCCAGACTGCTCCGATCCCACGGGGACCCGGGAAGGGAGAACGCGCCTCGGGAACCAAGTTAAGCACGGCGTTCTTCTCTCTGGAAGCGTCTTTCCAGCCTTGGTGTGTTGGCCTCTGCGTTTGTCCTTGGCCAACTCCTCGCCAAGCCCACAAGCCCCGGCAGCGATGGCCACCGGGACCCATCAGAGGACCTCCTGCTCCCCTTTTCCTCATCCTCCTCCTGCCAGTACCGGCGGCAGGTTTTCCCTCCTCCTCCCCTTAGGAGCTACCACCCTCCGCACCGGCAGAGCCCGCAGCTTACCTTGGCCACCGCTTACCTTTGTGGGCGAGGGAACCGGAGGTGCCACCGGAGAGGTCAGGGAGGGAGTTGGAATAACCGGGGCCACCAGCGGCGTCTGAGCAGGCGTGCTGGGCTCGCTGCTGCTCATCTCCCCGCCGGAGGCAGAGGCTGAGCCCGAGGGCCCAGCCGTGCCGCTGGATGCTGCAGAATTGGGGGTCCGGGTGGGCTGCAAAACAACACGGTCAAAGGAGAAGGTCAGATGAGCACGTTTCAAGGGAGACAGCGCTTCCACGACCGGTCCATCTCCCTGCATTCTTCGACACCACTTCAGCCACTGTGTTTTCCCTTCACTCCAGGCCAACCGCTGTCTCCCAGACTCACGTTTCCAGCACAATGAAACCCAGAGTAAAATTTCCGAGGTGCTCTAGGCTCTCACACGTGGTCAGTACTTATCCGCTGGGACAGGGATGGAGGGGAGCTGGGACTGACCACAGCCCCAACTGGGGAGATGCCCTTGGGAGAGGGCTGTCAGGCACAACCCTCTGTTTCGGCAGAGAGCACGGTGACAGCGGGGACATCAATGGCAAAGCAGCTCTGGCTGGACAGAGTGCATCCGTGCCCTCGCTGTACCCAGACCTGCAGCATGCCGAGGACCGGAGCTACCGGAGACGCTCCCCGGCAGCACGGGCGCCCTGACCTTATGCTGCTCCGGGAGGAGTCTGGCTCGGCCAAAATTCACAGATAATCAGTTGTTGAAGGGAAAGGGAAAATTTTATCACACCACTGACATAGTTAAAAAACCAGAAGGGATCTTTTTCTGAGCACACAAGCCCCGGCTTCAGGCCTGAGGCAGGAGGATCCCCTCTCCTCCCTCCCGCAGTAGCGGGGACAGTAAAAGATTGCCTCTCCCTACAAACCGTGCTGCATTTATTTCCTTGCACTACCGCGTCTACCTGTGCTGCTGCTGCAGGTACAGACCCATCTCCTTGCTCTTCACAGCAAGGCCAGCTCGCACCCCGAGGTGCCGGGACACGAGGGCAGACCCTGCCTGCCAAGCGAGCGTGCCGGAGGGGGTCAGAACAGGGGCTAACGAGGGCCCTCGGCAGTGTTTGCGGAGTGGAAACATGCTCCGAGGTTTTAGCGTTCCAGCTCCAGAGGATGAGAGAGCAAAACCTCAAAGCACACCGAGACGGGAGCGGGGAAGGTTTCGCCCCCGTCCATCCTCCGCATCTGGAAACGCGACAGGACACATCTGCTGCCGAGCCTTTGCAGGAGTCCGAGCCCGGCGCTGCTGCGCCCACGGGCGTGCGCCAGGGCCGCCGGCAGCTCGCTGGGGACGCGCCGCGGCAGGCGCCCAAGTCTGCACCCTCTGCGCCAGCTTTGGGGGACGCAGCACTGAATTTTAGGGGCACAGAAGGAGAAAAATGAGAGAGTAGCAAGAGTTCACCAGAGCCCAGGGAAAACCAGTGAAGCTTGGAGGAACCAGAGCAGCAGAGAGCTGCCTCCTCAGTGCTTACGAGGCTGCCAATGCCGGCTGGGAAGCCAGCAGCGAGGCCGGCCACGCAACCCAGGTGACCCTTGGCGACCAAGGGAAGCACCAGGTGCATCAGAAACCCCTGCTGTGCTCCTCGCACACCCGTATTTCTGCAGCACCCACCTCTGTGCCATCTAACACTGTGCAAATTGATTTCCTGACTTTCTCTTTTACTCCTCGAGATCAGCTTTTTGGTGCACTGCAGTTTGGCAAGGCGCACGGCTCGCCCCAGGCTGGCCGGGCACACGCACCGGCACTGCCGGCACAGGTGCGGTGCCTAAGCCTCTGCGCCCGCCGGCTAAAGGCGCTCGCTTGCCATGCTGTAGTCAGATCTTCTGCCGACTCCTAGCTCGTTTTAGGCAAATCTGAGCTAACTTGACTGCAGTAGGTAAAAAGCCCCACGGACGGGCAGGCAGCTCAGCCTTCCCCTCCAGGTGCGATCCCAGGCTCTCCCAGGGACGGTGCGAGCCCCTGCCTGGGAACAGTCTCCGTGGCACCGAGCCACGCACGCTATCTCCAAGAAATACTGCTTGAAACAAGGCCGTTGTTCTTGTTCCTGCTGCTTTAGGGATTAAAAACCCTTCACAGAGTGAGCCTTCAGCTTCTGCGGGGACAGAGCAGCATCGCCAGGGACACGGCTGGTACGGTTCCACTGCTTGTCGCTTCCGAAGAGCAAGAAACCCTTGGAGACCCGCGACTCAGCCTTGGCCGTCGAGGTCAGGGAAGGTCCAAGGGACGTACTTTCTTGCAGAAAGGGCCAAAATGCAGCACGGCATCTCCTAGAGCCCTCTGCACAGCTACCGGACAACCCTCACTCGTGGTTCCTATTGCAAATCCATTCCCAGGAACCCAGGAAGGTCCAAGCTGCTGGAGAAAGCAGCCCGCCAGCTGACCCCGTCTGATGTGGGCACGTCTGTGAGCCCGAGCAGAACGGGATGCAACGGCCGGAGCGCGGCCCTCAGCGCTGCAGAGGGCAGAGCAGCTGGGCAATGCTGGGCACCGCTCTGATCTCAGCACACGCGCAGGGGCGTCTTCACCCCCATCTAATTCCTGCCCAGTGCGCATGTGAGGCCAAAGGAGGAGGAGGAGGCCACGCAGGACATCCACGCACGGCTCCTCTCCAGCGCAGGTGGCAGAGAACACGAGCATCGTGCAAATTGAGGGCAATGCTACGTGATCCACCCAGAGCTCTCCAGGACTTGCCCTGGTAAAGGGTAAGCTCCCAGCTGGGATGGAAACTGGCTTAAAATCCACACCAGCAGGCAAAAGCTGCTTACCTTGAGCTCACTTCTCTGCCTCGCTGCAAACGCACCGCGTGGACTCACAGCAAAATCCTTGCCGTGCCTCAAGCGTTTGGGGAGGGGACATTTTAGAGGAGATTTTATCTTACAGAAGGAGTGGCGGACTCTCCTCCCGACACTGCGCTCATATACTTCTGTCACACTTTTTTCTTCCCCGTGAGGTCCTACCTCAGCCTGGCCTCTGGCCCTACAGTGCCGAAGTCAACAAGATCTTTTTTGGAGGGGAAAGCTAGGTGCCCGGCAGCTGGGATCCCAGTTGCCCCGGGACTGAATGAATCCGTCGCTGCCCTGGTCTGAGTTTCTTGTACAAGCCGGTGAAAATAAAGCCCTCCCTGCAGTGTACCCCTGCACAGAGGAGAAAAACAGTTGTTCACAATTTACAAACCATCGCTTGGCTGTTACAGAGTTCTCTGAGGATTCATCCCCCTTGCTTGCTCTCCCCCAGCCACGTGCCCCTCTGCAAGGCAAGTCCTGCTGGCCAGGGGCAGACCCCAGCGCGTGAGCTGGAATCGGCACGGTCCCGGCTGACCCCTCTCGGCTCTCGCCTCCCTCCTCCAGCAGACACCCCCAAGATCCCACTGAAAAGTGCCCCAGCTCAGCTAGGAGAGGGCAGCGGGGAGCAAACAGTAACGTTAACAGGGAGAGCCAGCAGCGTGCTCCGCCAGCCAGACTCGGCACTACTGCACCGCTTTCAGGCTCCGCTCCGTTAGATGAGCTCTGGCCAAGAGCACAAAGCTTTCCTACGGACATCTTGCCCAGGTGGGTTGTCCCCGGCGACTGAGGCACGCTCCAGAGGAGCACGTCGCTCCTGTGAGCTCCTCCAGCCTCTGCACGACGAGATGGAAGGACAGGAGAAAACGCCCGCTGGGGTTAGCGCTCGGGGAGCTCATATTTAAGACAGGGGGGATGCTCGGTGCCCCCGGACCGCAGCTGCTCACCTTGGCCCGCCGGGCGGTGGTCTGGAGGGCAACGGGAGCGGAAGGCAGAAGAGGAGAGACATTCATACAGGGACAGACAGGAGCAGAGATACAGCAGCACAGCAGCAGACGCAGCAGAGAGCAAGGTAAAGGAAACAAAAGACATCACGGCAATTAGTGTGCATGGCATCAGGTGTAGGAGCTCATTAACCCCCGCTCCCAGGGCAGCTCCAGGTGGAAGCTCCGCTAGCAGAGCTCCTGCAGAAACAGAGCCCGGCGGCAGCTCAGCCTCCCGGTCAGGTTCTCTCATGCAGACCAGAGATGGCTCATGGAGCTCCAGCCCCGCTTCCCCCGCTTTAGCGAGGTGCAGGAGCACAGAGCCGGGGAGGAGGCCGATCGCCTGAATGCCCCGACTCCAGCAGAGCCCCTGGCAGCAGATGCAGCATCTCCTTCTAAGAGATCTTTAGCTTCAAAGGCAAAATCGGGGCTGCCAACATGCAGCCACCTGGCTGCAGAGCTGCTCAGGGTTCACCAGGTTCTGCTGCCAGGGAGTGGGCTTAACACCCCTTTCCGAGCGGTCACTTGAGTGTGAGATTGGGGGGGGGGGGGGGATTTTTAAAGGGTTTTTTTTTCCCCCTCCCCTCACCCCTTTGCTTTTTGAAGGGACTAGAGCATCACCAAGCCAGCTGCCCACCGAGATGCTGGAGCCCCCGGGCTCTATTTCTCTTTAGTCATCAAACCCGCAGGCACAACATGGAGCTTCTTCTCAAATGCTTCCACATTTTCTTTTCACTTCTGGAAATAAATGCATCCCTCGACTTCAAGGCAGGACCCTCCACCCCTGCCCAAAGACACCCACCGTGTGCGCATGCAGCACAGCAGCAACACCACCAAGTCGGTGCTCTCGCGTCGAAAGGTGGGGCGGCCACGCTGCGTATCTCGGCACATCCCTGCTGTGCGCTTATACATCCGTTAACAAATTTTTTTTCCCCGTTAACAAATACTCCACCCGTAACCGGTATAACAACAGGCGACGGTGAAGCCGGCAGCGCTCCTCTGCCAGCCGGCAGCGGGGGAAGCTGGACGGGCAGCGCGCTGGGCACAGGCGGGGAGCCCCGGGCGCTGTCGACCGGGCAGAGGGAACCGCTGGCAGGGGCAGCTGCTCGCCAGCCGCAGCTTTAAAACACTGGAGCATGTTTTAAAGCTTTTCACATTCTGCTGCGGTTTTTATTCTATTGCCTAACGCACCGCTTAAAGTAACCAAGAACAGGAAAGATCAATAAAAGCGCTGGCATGCGGCGCTCCCCAAGGACGCGGCCATGAGGCGCTTGGTGGTACAAAGCCCATCAGCAAACGCTCGCCCCCGCCTCGGGCCAGCGCAGCATCGCGCCCACCGCTACAGCTCCTCTCTGCGGTCAGAAGCAATGGCCTTCCTCCCGCCCGAGGCCTCGAGAAACCAGCTGAGAGGTCTTACAGCTGCTACTTTTATTTTTTTAAATATAGATTATAACCGGAGAGGTTACCGGTTCAAAATAGCCGATATCTATTGTATTACCTAGGCTAACCCCTATTTTGCTCACTTCCAGCCTTTTCTAAAAGGCTGCACTCAGCAGGAGGCCCATTTCAACACTGAGGGAAGATACCCATCGCCCATAACATCTTCTGCTTGGCAAAATTTGTCAGGAAAACGTAATGACAACAGTAAAAGCTTAAAACCCTCAGATAAATACAGCGCTGATTTAGGAGCAGTAGTATAAGCTCCTCAGGAGTACTCCAGCATCTTTCAAAAGCCTCACTAAATAAAGATTGCGTTGAGTGGCACTAAAAATCTGAAAAACGCTCTGAGAAGCCCCCTCCCTCGGGGACTCCGCAAGCCACGCGCCGGGAGACGCTTCCGCTCCTCGCCGAGCACGTGGCTGCAGCGCAGCCCGCGGCGGGGGAACTCGAGAGCCCCCATCGCCGGGCGCGCTGCTCCCGGCCGTCCTGCTGCCCGCTCCGCGCGGTCGGCACCGGTAGCGCCCCGACACGTGGCAGACACGAGCGGCCGTGGGCCGGGCTGTTTCGCACCGGCAACGAAGTCTCTGCGTTCGAAATAGAGCGTAGCGCTGCCCGCCGCAGCAGCCGGACGTCGGGGGAAACGCTCGGCCAGCGACCACTGAACCCTTCCCTGCTGGGCTACGGGGGGGGGAGATGGCGAGCATCTCCCCCGACTCAAACCACACCAAACCCTTAAAAAGGGGAGAAACCTCTTGGTAACCTTCTCTAAAAGCTAGGCGCGCTAAATGACGGAGATTAACCCCGGTTTCGCGTCTCCCCTGGTGTAAGGCCGTTTTGGTCCCCCTCCACGTAACGCCACGTGAAGACCGTAAAAAGCCGAAGCGGCGGCTCCGAGACCCCCGGGGCGAGCGGCTCCTTGGCGAGGGGCGCAGAGAAATGCTCTGCTGCTCTCTGGCAGGGCGACCGGGCGGCCGCGGCCGTGCCCGCTCCAGCCGGCTGTCCCACAGCACGCCTCATGGCAGCGGTTCAGCCGCCGCGCTCTGCCAAGCACTCGTAAGCAGCCGGCAGCACGACGGCCGGGCCGGGGCCGCTGGTTTGTCCCCCCCCTTTCTAGCTTTTAGGGTACGGCATCCAGCTGGCACGGAGACGGCGTGCGGGAGAGGGGCAGCGGGACTCCGCCGACAAAGCTCTTCACGGCTGCGGGAGCATCCAGGAGCCCCGCGCGGGAGCTGGGAGCAGACGCTCGAATTTCTGCCAGGCTCCAGACTACGCAGCAGCTTAATCCAAAAACTTGGGGCCCTCCTGGATCCCGGGATGCTCTGCACCACCCAGCTGTGGCTATTAATATTTCATCTGGCAGTTCTGAACTCTGCTGCATAATGTTGCTGCATAAATATTTGATGGCATTACACAACCTTTGTTCCCTTGGCAGGTCCTGCACTCAGGAGCAAGGAGAGAGCATCTGGGGCTCGGAACTTTGCAAACTTTGCTTCTAGCAGCAAGAAATGTGGCAAAACTCCTCCTGGCTACTCGCAACTGCCTGCGGTGGAGCCAGCGTCACCCGTGGCGAACGTGGGGCTGCAGACGGCGAGTCCTGCCGGTCCCGCCTAGCTCGGTGCCGCTCCGAGCGCAGGAGTCTCCACCCGCGCCCAGCCGGGAGCACGAAGCGTCGGCACGGCCGCGAGGACGGGCGAGCGCGTCTGTATTAACGTCACCTGGCGCCAGGCAGGACCGGGACCGTATGGCCAAACGCTTCTGCCGGACAAAGTCCGAGGGCTTCAGCAGAACTTCTCGGGCTGCGATTGCTGCTGCAGAGGTTTCCCGCGTAGTTTCCGTGAGGTTTTCCGGCGGAGGGGGCCGGCGCGCACCCCCGGAGCGGGGCTGGCCGCTGCCGGCGTGGATGCGCGGGCGTTAACCGAGCACAGGCTCGGAACGGCGGGCAGGACGCCGTCCCGCTCGCCATCGCGGAACTCGGCCTCTCGGAGGAACCAAGGCTTCTCCAGACAAAGCCTGCTGGCGCTAACGCTGCCTCCCCCCACGGCCCTCCACAGCAGGACAAGCTCCCCGCGGGGTGTTCTTCCCGGGGTGACGTTCCCCGCGTTACTGCTGGGTATCCGCTACAAGAAATTTGGGATTTTAAAACAACCGGCAGCACCTTGCCCATGCACTCCCTCAGAGGCGTGATCCCGTCCAGAGACGGCATGTGCAAGGGGAAGAACCGGCAGGAAAAGCAGGATTAAATCAAGCCGGCTGTCAGCTTTGCCAAGCTCCCTGCCAGGCAGGGCGCTGAGCGCTGGGCTGGCCCCACCGCTCCGCCCTTCTGCTGGAGGCAGGGGAAAATCTGCATTTGCAAAACTTTTCATCTGAGAGTGGATTAAACAGGAGCTCTTAAAGCAGTCGCCACGTAACAAAGTATTTCCCTGCATTTGGTGAGCTCAGGCAACCACGTACATAAATCAATAGCATTTACTGTAACATTAATAAAGAGGCAAAGCCTTCTCGCTGACACAGCACGGCCAGTGAAGTTGCATGTTTGTGCCTTTGGTTATTTTTATTTTCACTTCTTCTCTGAGATCAGGCAAAAATCCTCAGGATTTCTCTTTAAGCTGAACAGTGATATCCTGGTTACGCTAAAAATAAACATATAGGACACTACCAGAGCACAAACCAGAGTCCGTGCCGTAACCTGCAGGAACGCCAGCTTGACAGGGAACCCAGATACGACAAACATTCGGAAATGTTAAAAGCAGGCAGAAGCCAACAGCAGGGCTTGCATCGCTAAGGCAGGAGAGACGTTATTATTAACATGCAACTTCCACAAGCCGAGCACCAGCACCTCCGGCAGCGGGGAAGCCACCGGAGCCCAGCCGAGCTGCAGAGATGCTGCATGCAACACAGGCACAGACAGGTGAAATGGAGAAACGACTTGAACGGAAACTTGAAAGGAGAAGCCAGGCATTAAGTGATGCTGCTTGCTCATCCAGCAACCTCCCCCCGCCCCCCGTCTGGCCACGGGTACCTGAAACCGAGTCGAGCTCAGAATTAAAGCTCAGCAGCATTAACATACCAAAAAAAGGAAAAGGGAAAAAAAAAAAAAAAAAAGAGCAAACCAAGGTACGTTCAGAAGCAGCGTTAGCAATGACGGTATGGATACAGCAGCAGATTGTACCTTCCGTGTCGCTGGGGCCTGCCTCATCATTGCAGAAAAGACAGACGGAGAGAGAGAAAGGGAAACAGGGAGGCAGAGAGAGACGGTTAGCACCCGGTCACAACAATGCGGCTCTCGGCGGCTCTGTCTGGGGAGCACGGGCTGCCCGGCAGCGCTTGCAAATGGCTGCAGCTTCCCTCTATCCGCTCGCCATCCGCCCCGGTAATCCAGCAAATGCCTCTCCCGAAGCGCCGGCTGCTACGGACGCGGCTGCTCAGCGGGGCTGCGGTGCGCCGGGGCCGCGGGGGCCCATGCCAGGCGCCGGAGCCGCGGCCGCTCGTCCTCTCCCCGCCGGTGCCTCCAACCACCGCCCCGGCGGCTCATTACATCACCGCCGGTGGGTCTCTCCTCCCCGCGCCGGGGATGCCGCACCGAGCCGGCGGCGGAGGGCGACGCTCCTCTCGGGCGAGGGGTCCCCGGCGGCTCAGCAACGCCCCGGCTCGGCGGCCTCGCCGGTGGGTCCAGCCAGCTCCATCCCTCCGCTCGGCGTCCACGCGGCGCCCCGCAAACCTCTCCTGCCCGCAGCCCGGCCCGCCCCGTGCCTACGCGCCGCCGCGGCCGCGTCGGCCCAAGAGGCGGCCGGGACCTGGCGAGCAAATCCCCTGAGCCCGGACAGATGGACAGAGCTACGCCCGGACAGATGGACGGCCGTCTGTGCGGAGCCGCTTCCATCTCGCGGCACTGCCCTTCACCACCGTGCCCGACTCCCACCCTCGCAGCCGCCCAGCTCGGCCCCAGCCGCGCGCCTCCTGCCAACGAGGGGATTTATTTTCGAGGAGCTCAGCGCACCCCTGCACGGCCGAGGACGCCGGCGAAACCCCCATGGCAGGACCGGCCTCGGGGAACCCCTGCCCTAAAAAAACCCCTGCCCTAAAAAAACCCCTGCCCTAAAAAAGCCCCTGCCCTGAAAAAGCCCCTGCCCTAAAAAAGCCCCTGCCCTAAAAAAGCCCCCGCCGGCAAGCACCAGCACCGGGCACGGCGTCCGGCACGCCAAGCTCAAGCGCCGAATTCCTGCTGGGCATCCTTTCTGTCCCCGGAGCAACGCTCCGTCAGGACTGCGACGCAGGGGCTTAAGCGCCAAAGCAACCGGTAACATTTAGAGCAAGATCTCACTGGAAACCCTCCATGAATCTCAGTGCCCTCACCCCTCCGACCGCTGGAGGTCCTGGCCCTTCGGGTATCAATTCCTTTTACATATACACACATCTTTAATTCTGTGTATTATATCATACGCGTGTGAACGCGGACCTTCCTTTCCAATATGGACAACTCCCATTTCAATTCCATTATTCTCCGATACTTCCACACTAGGGTGGCAGGCGGGAGCGGAGCTCGAGCTGACCCGGGCTCGCCCACATCCTTAAATAGCACGTGCGCATACAAGCACCTGCAGGCAAGGCGTGTTTTTGGCACCGCTAGTTACGGATGCTCAGCGCGACATTTGCAATCTCTTGGAAAAAGTCTTTAAAGGCAACTTTCACCAGCAGGTTAAATTCGCTGGAGACTCGAGGCAGCCCCGCAGTTTGTGGAGCCGGGGACAGTCTGCACCCGACGGCAAGAGCCATCATCCGCAGCGGGTTCCGATTTCTGAGCCACTTCTGAATGAGGAGGATGAACATCTGTGGTGCCTTGCGCAGATGTGCTTCCTGCGCTGAGGTGTTGGGCTCTTCTCCATGTAGTTAGCGATAGGACGAGAGGCAATGGGCTCAAGCTGCGCCAGGGGAGGATTAGGTTGGAAATTAGGAAAAATTTCTTCACGGAAAGGGTGGTCAAGCATTGGACCAGGCTGCCCAGAGAGGTGGGGGAGTCCCCATCCCTGGAGGGGTTCAAAAAACGGGCAGAGGTGGCACTGGGGGCCATGGTTCAGTCTGGTCTACCCTTGACTGGTTTAGTGTGGACTTGGCAGTGTAGGTTAATGGTTGGACTGGGTGATCTTAAAGGGCTTTTCCAACCTCAACGATTCCATGATTCTATGATTCTATGAAAGTTGAGAGAATTAAAATATACAGATATATGTGTGTGTAAAGATATATTCTAAAAATAAAAATCCGTGGGCTTATGAGACTCTTAAAGGTCTTCTAACACAACGAAAGCCAGCCGCTCCCAGGGCCCATTAACTTCATTTTCCTCAGCGACTGAGGATGGGAAGTTTCAGACTAACAAGCAGCATTTGGGACCGAAAAGCTGGAGTCATTCCGAAAGAGCTGAGAACGAAACCTGCCCCTGCTGCGCCGACCGAGCGCGCCCCAGGCGCCCGAACGCTCCCGTGGGAGGTGTCCCCGGGGGGCACGGCGGCTGCCCCTTCTCCTTGGCCTCGCCTCCCCCGGTACCGCGGCCGCCCCGCCGCTGCAGGACCCCACGACCACCCCGCGGCTGCGGCTGCGGCGGGCGCCAGCCCACGGCGCGGAAGCCACCTCCGGCACAAGGCGTCCCCGGGCGCAGGGACCCGCTGCAGCTCCGGCTCCGGCAGCACCCGGGCGAGCGAGGGAAGGCGGCAGGGAAGGAGCCCGGCGGCGGCAGGGACAGCATCGCCTCGCTCAAGCCATCGCAGCAGCCGAGCGGAGCCCTCGCAGCTCCCCTCGCCGCAGGAAGCCTCCAGCATGGCTCTGCCGGAGACTAAAAACGCTCGCCCTGCCCAAGGCAGCAAAATAAAAGTTAAGTGACGGTTCAGCTGCTTTGTGATTACATCCAAGGGGCAGACACGGGCAAAGGGGAAAGCTATTTAAGCTGAAGGGCGATTTGGCGTATGAACCACGGGTAATAACTGGCCAAGAGTAATTAGGCTGCAATCGGGAGATTTCTTAATGGCAAAGTGTGGCAGTTTGGGTACAGCCCCCCAGGAGCAGCCGCGGGGACGCGACACCCCGGGTTCAGGCGTGCGCCAAGAGGGGCTGCAGCACGGGGGTCCGAGCGCCGCAGCCACGTCCCAAGCGGACAAGGTTTGGGGAGCGGGGAGAGCGGCCAAGCAGACCACGGCTCCCCTCCGATTTTTCTGCCCTTTCCCTCCAGTCAAAGTTCGAAAATCAGGAACGCTTCATAAAAAGACCCACGGCACACTTCGGGTAGCCCAAAATTCAGTAATTAATCATACAGGTGGAATCTCCTACCCTATAAGGCTCATGCCCGAAACATGCAGATCAGGGTTTTATTCTGATACACTAAAAACCCTCACAACATTTTTGCTCTGAAGGCAATTCCAATGCTTGTCAGCAAAAACAGCACATCCAAACTCTACAGCACCGCCTTCCCAAATCCACCCTTCGGGTCCTCCAGCGTCATCGCACGTGGGCTGCAGTTGTGCTACGGAAACACAGACCGGCACAGACTTCAGCTGAAAGCCTGCACAAATTTCACGCCAGTTCACAAAATCCCCACCCTGGGAGCTCAGTATCATCTATTTGCCCAAAACAGCACCGGCACCGCTGCTCCGAAGGGTGGCGAAGACCGACCAAGGCGTGCGCCTGCAGCGGCACCGCGCGCGCCGCACGGCCAGGAGCCGAATCGCGCCCGCGTCAGCCCACCGCCTCCTTTTGCTACCAGACTCGATCCAAAGCCCTCGGGGTAACCGGAAAGCACTTAGCACCCTGAGTTCAGGTTACACGCTCCAATCGATCGGCTAAAAAGGACGGCAGAGCCCGGATTTCGTTACGCACCAAAGCTCATTAGTGCCGGCTGGAGACGGGCTGCACGCCGGCCGCCCCAGATCCCCGGCACAGCCCAAAGCCGTCGGGCGTGATGGGGCAGATCGCTGCCGGCTGCTCCGCCGAACGGGGGAAAGCCGCCTTCTTGCTGGATGTTGGCTGGCTGAAAGGAAGGGTGAGAATTCCCCATGCTGAAATGCCACCCGACCCGGACAGCTTCTTTTGTTCATCTCCATCACAGGGACACGCCATCCGAGGCCCAGAAGGGAAATAAATGGTGCAAGGTTTTAGTAAATGCGGCGCAGAAACACCGTCCGTGGTGGGGGTCCCTCCACCCCCACGCTAGTTATAACCAGCAGCTCCCACCGTGGCGGGGGGTCAGTCAGTCTGGGTCTTTAGCTCCTCTAGGACTCTCCAAGTCATGGAGTCATAGAATCGTCAAATCATCGAATCGTTGAGGTTGGAAAAGACCTTGAAGATCACCCAGTCCAACCATTAACCCGACACTGCCAACTCCACCACTAAAACAATTAAGGGGAGAGCAGCAATTTCGTGTGTCCTGGCTTGGGGGCTGGATTATTTTTAATGAAAGTGAAAACCAGGAATCGCTAAGGTTGGAAAGGATCTCTAAGATCATCAGCCCAACCATCAACCCAACACCCCCATGCCCACTAAACCATGTCCCCAAGTGCCACCCCTGCCCGTTTGTTGAACCCCTCCAGGGATGGGGACTCCCCCACGTCTCTGGGCAGCCTGCTCCAATGCTTGACCACCCTTTCCATGAAGAAATTTTTCCTAATTTCCAACCTAAACCTCCCCTGGCACAGCTTGAGCCCATTCCCTCTCGTCCTATCGCTGTTCCTTGGGAGCAGAGCCCGACCCCCCTCCCTGCCCCCTCCTGCCAGGAGCTGCAGAGCGATCAGGTCTCCCCTCAGCCTCCTCTTCTCCAGGCTGAACACCCCCAGCTCCCTCAGCCGCTCCCCACCAGCCCTGTGCCCCAGACCCTGCCCCAGCTCCGCTGCCCTTCTCTGGACACGCTCCAGCACCCCAATGTCCTTCTTGTGCTGAGGGGCCCAAGTCCTGGGTTTTGGTTTGGTTTTAACCTGCGAGGTCCTTCCAGAGCCTTAAGCATCATTTAACTGGTGGCTCAACCAGCACGCGGTTGGGTGCCAAACACAGAACACGGGTGCAGCTTGTGAGATTTTCCCACAGGATAAAAGATTACGCCACTGGATTAAGTTATAGAGCAAATGTGGATATCCCACAAAAAGAGTGAGGAAGATAACGTAGGAAGCAAGTATTCTAAAACTTCAAACTTCAGATATTTTCTCTACCAGCAGCTGATATCGATCACCAGTATCTTCAAGATGCATCCACTCGATCTACGACCCGACGTCAGACCCTCTAGAACTACCGGCCCTGGGACCCGAGCTGCCCACCCTTTACAGTCACGATCTTCTACAACACACGTGGTCCGTGGTACCCGCGTGCGATTCTTCTGCTCAGGACGAAGGCTGCTGGCCTCTCTCGTGTGCAGTTTCAATGCGGCCGTCTGGCTCCCGGCAGGCTGCCAGAGCATCCGCCGCACCCCTCGCCCGAACGCGCCGGTGCAGGAGGCAGGACTTCAGCGGTGCTCAGCAGGGCACAGGGGACGACCCCAGCAGATGACACAGCCGACCCCAGCAGACCCCAGCAGATGACACAGCTGGGCAGGGGGCGAGGGCCCTTCCGTCTTGCCTGCCGCTGCAGAGCATCCTCAGCGAGGGTGAACGGCTGCGCCGGCCATGCAAGCTTTGGTTCATGTGCGAGTTGCTTCTACTTCCCCATCGATTTATCTCCCCAAAGCATAAGCGGGCTTTCACCAACCTCCAAGCAGCTAAGATTGTCTCTCTTCAATCAGCATCAAGAATTTTGGGGTATCTGGCACGCCTGGAAGTATCTTTCTTGGCATCTCCCCTCTAGGCAGCACCTCTCGTACCGCAGAGAGGATGACAGCTTTAAGAGGATCGCAGATTAAGGCTGGGCTGTGTCGCTGGTACGTAGGATCTCCGGGCCGTGCTGAGGAACCAGAGGTCAGCAGCCTCCAACCCCTTCTGCTGCAGATGGGTGCCAAAAAAACCTGCTTCACATTCACCCCAGAGCCTGGCAACAGCAAACCCCTGCACGCTGCAGCCTCTTACCCAACCACCGCTATGTCGGACACGAGGCTGCGCCGGGGAACCAGGAGAGAGCGATGGTAACCCCGTGCAGAGATGTGCCTTCTCTCTACCGGGAGCAGGGACAAACATACTTTTCTACGGTTTTAACCGCACAGCAAACATGTGCAAACTTTGCAAAATACATTAGGGTGCAGGAAGTCCGCGACAGCTGTACTCTAGATGTCTTGTAGGTGTGTGTTTATGTGGAGGTGCTCCTGGCCAACACATGGGGCTGCCTCAACCTTTGAGAATGCCTAAAGTGGGGGGGGGAGGAAAAAAAAAAAAAAGTAAAAAATTTTAAACGGCTACAGAAGATAAACATTGAGGAAAGACTGGCCCCTCCAGCATGGAGTCGCGTCCAGCTGTGGTAACACTGACCTCTGGAACTTTCTGTGCATGACAGCCTGAAAAAGACCATCCTCAAGCAAATGCCTCTGATCCCACAGCAATTTATTAAAACAAGCAGATAATGTTCTAATGAGCTGAGAGATGGGAAAATATTCGGATCGAGAGCCAAGAGGAAGTGCTCAGGCAAGCTCTGGGGAGCTGCAGCGCTGCGACAAACCAGCAGATTCCAGGGGCTAACGAAGAGAAGCGGTTTCAGGAGTCCGGCCACCGCAGCACTCCACGCCGTCGCTGCGGCTGCGGGCAGCTCAGACCTGCGCCATGCCCCGTGCGCGGATGGGAGCCCAGACGTTTCTGCGCGTGTCCAACAGCAGGGAACTAAAAGCCAGGAAGAAAGAGGCGCAGGCTGTGCCAAAGGCAGCGCTGAGCCCCGGGCCCAGCGCGGAACCCTCCGCCCAGGAGCTTGCCGGCCATGTCCCAGGGCTGGGAACCCTCCGGCGGCAGGGAATCCCTCCTGCCTCCACGGAGCGAACGCCCTGTGCAAACGTCCGGAGAAGAGGAGCCAGGAGTGCTGCCTCGCAGGTAACCGGCACGGGGGATATTATGCATCTGCACAGGCAAAGAGATGCTGCTCCCGTTTGCAAAGTTAATTAAGGACAGAATTACATTTATCCAGCTAGCTGTACACACCAAGTTAGCCTACTTTTTACAGTACTATCTTTCACATAAGCCTAGATTAAAATCACTCCTTTTCAAGCAATTAACAATTTTCTGTTGTTCAGAGGAGAATGGCACCGAGTGACCCCAAAGGAAACGGCTGCCGCGGGCTTGCCGAGGCGTTCCCAGGGGGATTTAAAGACACGCTATGCTTTCTGCGCACCGGAAGCATCCTGCAGCACAGCCCTGCTCCCCAAGGGCAACGCGGACTCTGCCATTTACCATCTGCCTCCAGCCAGAGCCGACAGCTTGCGCAGACACGCGCTGCCTCGACTTCCACGCCGGCAAATGCAAACTGAACCCCGAGCCCAACTGGATTTGTCCTCAGAAAAAAACCAGAGCTCAACCTTACAAGGCTTTGACCACAGCCCACATTAGAAAAATCAGCCACGAGTGCTCACGAATACCCGATCAACCACGAATACACCACGAAGCAGTGAGCTGGCCGAGGCCGTCAGCTGCGTGAGGGCAGGGGTGGCTTGCCACCCGCTCACGCCGTACCCGAGCACTCGCTTTATCACCAGTCCAAGCGCAGACCGTTCTCAGCCCCAGTGGTGCTTCCCATCTCCCTGTGCCAAGCGGTTTCTCCTATCTTGAATCCTTGAGTGTCCAGGGAAGTTACAGACACCCCCCAACTCGGGGCACCGAGGCGGGGAGCGTGGGGCTCAAGCTCTCGGCTCTCACGCTGGCTGTGGTCACCCCGCTCTTGCCTTGCACTTGGGTTTTCACTCTCAGCTCCGTTCCCAGCTTGCAGCTGCCAAACCTGTTGCTGGTGAGTACGCCTGAGCCTGGCAAACCATTCTGCGAGACACCTGCTGCCGTGACAGCCTTGTGCACGGATCCGCTCACCGTCGGGTTTGATTCTGCTCCTCAGGGACGCTCAGAGCTCTGTTTGGGGATCTGCATTGGCCTTCTGTGCTCGGGCCGGCCGCTCTGAGTGGGGTCACACCTTCCTGCCGACAGCCAACCTGGAGGCCAAATTACATGCCCAGCCCGTCAGTACCAGGGCGGCTCACCAGCCCCATCGCCAGCCAGCTCCCTCCTCCTCAGCTTGGACGATGATTCTTGGGGGCGAGCAGAGAAGGAGCTGACTCCAGGTCAGCGGAGTCAGCCCGTCGGTCCGCAGAGGACCGAACCGTCAGCCAGGATGGCACCGCGTCCACAGAACAGTTCTGGGGACAGACAAACACATCGGGACCCGAACCCAACTGCCTTTTGGTTCCTTGGAACTGGCTACGACTCCTGCGCGGAGCCCCGACGGACAGTAAAAGGTAGCAAAAAGTCTGGACACCTTGAAGGGCTGAGGTCAGGATCCCAGCAGCATCCCCTCTCCTCCCACCGCTCTTCCGCCGGCTGCGGGCAGGCCAGCGGTGTTCGCAGGGGAAGGGTTCCCACGTGGCATTTTTAAAAGCACGAATAGCATACGTTAACGAAGAACCACCGGGTTTCATCAGTTTGAGCATGTCACAGGCAAGTCTGGTGTGGATCAAGAGCTGGTTTTGTAACAGAGGTGGCTGTGAAGTTAGCTGAAGGCATTCAAAAGCTCCAGCAGAAATCCTCTCCAACTCCGGCTCGGCCCAGAGGACGGAGGCTTTCCTCCGCTGTGCAATTCCAACCAGCCCTTACCCAAAGTCGTCAGGCACAAGGCCCACCTTCGTATTAAGTATCCTCAGACAAAAGCAACCTTGATTCGTGGCTGTAAGCCCCTTAGTGAACACAGTGCCATATATATTGCTGAAGGAGTCACATGAAAGCTTACACAGATTTAACTCGGTTCAGAGCATTAATTACAGTAAGGGGGGGGCAGGCCAGCAGCTGCTCTAATGAACCAACTCCTAATGCACATCTCGGTTTTCTAAATTGAGAATATATAAGTGCTTTCCACATCCAGGATTCAATAAACACCAACGCGGGGCTGGCCACGCACCTCCTGGAGCCGCCCTCTTAAGCAGAAGCAGCAGATGAGAAAATGCAATTTCGCAAGGGAAAAACCAGGCGTCGGATGCTTTAGAGCCGTCCTTTGAAAACGTTCCGTGATACGTAAGTGAAGTTATTTATCCTAAAGCCACGCAAAGTAACAAGGAGCTTCTAGCACCAACACGGATAAGCAGATTGCTGAATCTCCTCCTGGGTTTGGAGCAGGAGCAGCCTGCGATGCTGCCGGGGTTAACTCCGGCTCATTTCCATGGTACCACCAGCTTGCGGCGCCAGACGCTGCTCGGCTCACAGCTCCGCAGGTTCGCTGGCCCTTCCCTTGACTAAGAGGGAAAGAACCACCGCTCGGCAGCACGGACCTGGCCAAGTTCCCCTCACCGTCCCGTAGCGGCACGACGGACTGCCGCGACAGTCTGTCAGCCCCCAAGAGGAATCCCAGCCGCGTAAAAATCAGCGCACGGGTCCTTTTAGACCCTTTTGTAGGACGCGTTCTCGGCAGTTCAGAGGTGAGGCACGTTTTATGAGCTAATCGGATTACTCTTTCGTTTAAAGGATTAATAGAGCTTGGGCAGGCCTCCTCTTCTTTAAAAAGCAGCCATCTGGGAGCAGATCGCTCCGTGCCCTCACGAGGCTGAAAGGGGCCATCTGCTCCCCGCACGCAGCCGCCGCCGCCGAACCCGGCGCGACGACAACGGGAGGGCAAGAGAGGATCAGAGCGAGATCAAGTGCCCCACAGGGAGGGAGATGAAGCCACGCTTGTCACAGAGCTCAAAACAAAACTCTCGAGGTCCGGCTCCGGCACACGGAATGCCAGCTGGGATGATGAAAGAAACGGGAATGTTGGGACAAAGCCAATCCATTGCGGCGGGGGGAACAGGCGTCAAACTGGCTTCAGCTCGTGCCGCCACAGGGCAGGTGACCTGTGGTGAGAGACAGCACCCTCGGAAAAGAGAGTTATCATCACGGTCACGCAGCTCGGGCGTACGGGGACGGCGCTGGAGTTCCCAACTCCAGAGAAGGGCTCGCCGCCACTCACGCTCGCAGCTCGCTGCAAGCGCAACCCACAAACCGTCCGTGGGACCAACCTGCCACCGCTTAAGAACTTGCTCCCTGCTTCGGCTGACCCGGGGCTCTCCGTGCTCAGCGTCTCTGAGGGTCTCCAGATACAGCCGGGCACCGCCGCCGAGCCCGATCCGCCTGCGAGCCGCAGGCACGCCTGCGGGGCCCGATCCCTTCCAGCTGGAGCTCTGCACAGCTCGACCATCACCGCACGACCAGGGCGGGACGATGCTGCCCGCTGGGACCAGGACCTGGGGAGCAACTGTGCCGGGACGGGACGGTGGAGGCCGAGCCAGGCAGCCGGCACAGCTACACGACACGGACAAGGTGGGACCGGGCCAGCTGAAGCAGACAGACGAGGCACAACCCGCCGACAAGGCGGCGTGCTCGGACACCGGCATCCTACGGCGACGTCCCCGCCAGCGAGGCAGAGCTCGCGGCGCAGGAGCCACGAACCGGGGAATGCAGCGGTGTGTTTCGGGGAGAAGGAAGCCGGCTCTCCCGCATCGTCCCGCCGGACGGTGCATTAACACAGAGCAGCGACGGGGCCTCCGGACCCCTGCTCCCACCCCGCAGCCGCAGAACCCCCGGGCTGAGCTGGCAGCGCCCGCACGAACAAACAGCCACCGCGGTGCCAGCCGGGGCCACCGCGCCCGGGCGGAGGCTGGCAGCCCGCACCAGAACAGCGGCCGTGGCACCTGCGACGGCAGGGCAGAGCGGGATGCCCGGGAAGGACGCCCGAGGAACACCGCTCCGGCTGCAATCCCAGATCCAAACACCCGCAGCTCAAGGACTCCCCGAGCCAAACGCAATCGATGCGCACTTTGTGTTTCTTAAAGATTTAACTTCAGAGGACCTGCCCAGCCTTTCTCGGCGTCATCACCACCCCCAGCATCCCGGGGCCAGAGCGGCACAGCTTTGTCACTCAGGGGGTGACGAAGCCGCCCCTCTGCCCGCTCGCAGCCGGGGCAGGCAGCTCCCAGCGCAGCCCCGGGCAGCGGAGCCGGCACCTCTGCCTCACTGGGAGGTGACGCCGCGCGACCCGGTGTAATCCAGGCACCTCAGCAAGAGAGGAGACAGCCTTGCTGACCAGGGCAGTGAAACGCCGGCCCAGGCAGCACAGAGGAGATACAGGAGCACACAACCCGTTTAGCAGCAAATTAGGAGAGAAAAACCCTCTTACTGCTTTTTAAACAGACATGCAAGGTCCTGCACCTGGGACGGGGCACCCCCCGGTATCAGCACAGCCCAGGGGACGAAGGGATGGAGAGCAGCCCTGCGGAGAAGGACTTGGGGGTGCTGGGGGATGAAAAGCTGGACAGGAGCCGGCAATGTGCGCTGGCAGCCCAGAAAGCCAACCCCATCCTGGGCTGCATCCCCCGCAGCGTGGCCAGCGGGGCGAGGGAGGGGATTCTGCCCCTCTGCTCCGCTCTGGGCAGACTCCCCCTGCAGCCCTGCGCCCAGCTCTGGGCCCTCAGCACAGGGACACGGAGCTGCTGGAGCGGGGCCAGGGGAGCCCACAGAAATGCCCCGAGGGCCGGAGCCCCTCTGCTGCGGGGCCAGGCTGGGGGAGCTGGGGGTGCTCAGCCTGGAGAGGAGGGGGCTGCGGGGAGGCCTGAGTGCGGCCTGGCAGTGCTGAGAGGGGCTGCAGGAAGGTGGGGGGCAAGCTTTAGCAAGGCCTGTTGGGACAGGACAAGGGGTAATGGATTTAAACTGAAGAAGAATAGATTTAGACTGGATATAAGGAAGAAATTTTTGACACTGAGGGTGGTGAGGCACTGGAAGGGGTTGCCCAGAGGTGGTGGATGCCCCATCCCTGGAACCATCCCAGGCCAGGCTGGACGGGGCTCTGAGCACCCTGCTCTGGTTAAAGCTGTCCCTGGCACTGCAGGGGCCGGGCTGGGTGGGCTCTAAGGGTCCCTTCCCACCCAAACCATCCCATAAGGATATGATTCGGTGTCCTTCCTGCCCCACCCAGCACAGCAGCGGCCTCAGCAGCCCGGCCCAGGCAGGCGCTGGCAAACCCTCCCGAGACAGGCCACCGGCTCCCGAGCATCCCCGGGCACCCCGAGCAGGGTCTGCGCGGCAGACGGCCGCCTGAGGAGCGAGGAGACCCCCGACACCCCCGCGCCGCTACGCGGCTTCGCGCAGCCCCACAGACGGCGCGGCCGGGGTCCCTCCAAGGGGGGCTGCCTTGCACAGCGCGGCCCACGCCACCACGGCAAAGGCCAGAACAGCCACGACCGCAACGGCCGGAGGCCCTGCGCCGCCGCTCCCGACGAGCTCAGATGGGGGCAAACCCAGGGCAAACAGAGGGGGACGACAGCGGGGAGGGTGGGGACTGTCTGGCACAAAAAAAGCAGCAAGCAGCCGCTTTTAATACGATTAAAGTCTATATTCAACATGCAAAGAGCTACCTTAATCTCATGAATAAGGATTTATCTGCTAATTACGTTGGCTGTTTTGTGATCGTACCAACTGGACCACAATTTTCACACGCTTGTGCAAGGTCAAGAGCTGTAAAGGAGGGGGGTGAAGAGCTGCCAAGTTTATTAAAGGCCAAAAAAGTTAAAATTCCGAGGCGACATCAGCAAGGACGAGAGGAAATGGGCTCAAGCTGCGCCAGGGGAGGTTTAGGTTGGAAATTAGGAGAAATTTCTTCATGGAAAGGGTGGTCAAGCATTGGACCAGGCTGCCCAGAGAGGTGGGGGAGTCCCCATCCCTGGAGGGGTTCAACAAACGGGCAGGGGTGGCACTTGGGGACATGGTTCAGTCTGGTCTACCCTTGGTTGGCTTAGAGTAGACTTGGTAGTGTAGGTTAATGGTTGGACTGGATGATCTTAAAGGGCTTTTCCAATCTAAACGATTCTAGGATTCTAGGATTCTATAAAACCGTGGCACTGGCCTGTCCCTGTGAGAAGAGCCGTGACGTACCTGCCCGAGCCCGTCTCCACGCGTCGCTAGCCAGGACGGGTTCTCTGGGCAGCCTTTATCATACAACCACTTCTCTTAAAAGCAACGCACAGCTAAAGCTCTGAGCAGATGGCAGCGTACGTACGGCAACCTGCAATCAACCTAACTGCCTGGAAACCACGGGGAACCGGGACGGGGAAGTATAGAACCACAACGTTCAAAACCAGAAGTTCTTCCCATCAACGTCAGGGAGCCACGACAAACAGCCGAGTACAAGTGGGAGCGGCACGCAAGAACGGCAGCGGCGAGAGCTCGCAGGAGCGGACGCGGGGCAGATGCATGCACGCCCGTAGAGCCGGAGACATGCGGAGACCTCGGACCAGCGGGCTCGTGGAGGGGGACAGGAGAGAGGGGCCACCCGGTAATAGCTGTTCCTGGCCGCCCCTCCGCCAGTGTCTCAGCAGCTTCTCCTTGTGCTTCTGCGCTGCTCCTCGCCTGTGGACTTTCCGTGGACAAACGCTGCCGTGTGGATCATCTCTCCACCCAAAAACCGAAATGAAAGCGGCTGGAAACAAAAGATGCGTGGAAGATACCACCGACCGGCACCACGTATGCCCAGGACTCAGCAGGTACCGTATCGCTTTTCTGTAGTGCTCGTACGGTGCCTGTTGCAAGTCCTGAGCCGCCAGATTTGCTTTTCTCTTGGCAAGATTTCCATGGCAAAAAAATACGCCCCAAACAGCCTACGGGAAATTATGACTCTTTGCCAAGACCTTTTGTCTAAACCACAGCACCTTTGTAGTTTTAGTTCACGTTGGTAAGTGATACAAAAGATTTTTGGCTTCGACCAGTGTTATGAACAAATGGTTGTGGGGTGTCCTTACCTTGGGAGAAGCACGGGAAGCTGTAGCCCAAGGAGAGGACAAGCACCACATATAAGCAAAACGGTGACTTGCCTCCAAGTCACCAAAGCGTATTTTTCAGCAGCACGATGTCTTTTTCCAAATTCTTGGGGTTTGTTCTTTCGCTACAGCGGCTCCCTGTTTTACCGCTGCTCAGCTACAGAACAAAACCGCTCATGAGAAAATCCTTTACGTAGCACTACCACGTATCGTTCAGAAAACTGCTATATATCGGTCAATAACGGGCCGCGTAGTGGCCCTGCGATAACGCACCTGGCTACCGAAACGAATCGAGAGTTTTAAACGTTTCCACGTCAGACAGTACGCGCGAGAGAGCACTGCTTGTGCTTCCCACGGCACGAAAAGCACTTGGCACGTAGCTGGTACTTCCAGCACCCACAGGTCGGGGAACGTACGCCATGTTAAGATGTTAGTTAAGGGAAAGAGAAGGCAGCGAAAGCCAGGCTGAGGCGCGCCAGTCCTTCAGGTGGATGCAGCAACGTGAGTGCTGGCTCTCCGGCGTCCAAGACTTACAGTCAGTTGATGTAAAAACTCTGCGCAGACGTGTTGGGAGCGATGCCGGGCACAGCCCGTGGGTAACGCAGTGACCGGCACCCAGTGCTGACTTGAAAACCTGACCGGGGTTAACTGGAACAGCAGAAAAATCTCACGGTTGAGTGTAAAGCAGAACGCTGGGCTGCCAGCCTCCGCGCCGCCCTCGAGCAGCGGCGGGGCAGCGATACCGCAAGGCAAACTCTTTCCACCACGCCGCGGCCTGGCTCAGAAGCGATCGCTTCTGCTGCGTTTACCTCCCATCCTCTGAGCAAGCTGGGGGCCGGCGAAGGGGAGCGCATGCAATGAGCAAACATGCAACGGTACGATGGAGGCACAGCAGCAATGAGTGACAATGAACTGGGATGCACCGGAGCGCCTGTCATGCGGCCGGGAGACTCGGCAAGACACAGATTAATTGTCAAAAAAGCACCACCTTTTTAGGTTTCACTCCACGCTGCATGAAGAGGGAATAAAAGGGTACAAAGTTAGAGCTCACATCATATCGACAGTGGTGATAAGAAGCGAAAGTTTCAGAGCTAGCTGTTCAGGGAAGAGAACGCGTCTCAGTGAAGTCATTGGGCTGCAAAAATACGCACGATCAGAAAGGAAAATACATTCAGGTAAATTTAAACAGACATAAGATGGCTTAAGAGAGGAAAGCAGACAACGGAGCTTGTTTTCAACCCTCCGATTTACAAGCTTTACTCCAGTGCCTTGATCCACCTTGCGCTCCCTCCAGCACAAAATCTTTCGAGGTGCCAGGACATATTCAAAGGAAAATAAATGGTAGCCATCAGCACTTGCAAAGGAGAGTTAACCAACGTGCTTAGCTGACTGAAACCTGGAATCCCTGGGGAGGAGGGATCCCACCCCAAATCCAGCTCTCACAAGTACCGCTCTCTTCCCACACTGGCCCGCCTCGGGTCAGACACCGCAAAGGGAAGAAGCTGCTGTACCCAACTATTTCTTTTGTTTTTTTTCCACATTTCTTGTGCCTGCAATCCCGCCACGCTTCAGGTCACAAAGACTGCTCACAACTTTACGCTAACATGATGTTTTGCTTTTAAAATGCAATTCTTGATCACACCAAGGCAAAGCCTTGCATCGGCTGCTGCCCTAAGGCAGCCAAGGTGCCGGGGTGATGGTCTTGAAGCAGGAACGGGGAGCACGTCCCGGCCCCGACCGCCGCGCTCGGCGCCGGAGCGGCAAGTGCCGCTCCGGCGCCGAGCGCGGCGGTCGGGGCGTGCTCCCCGTGCCTGCTTCAAGACCTGCCGGTAGCATCCAGGAAGAAATGGGCTCTCTGGTGCTTTGGGCAGCAATTTTCCCTAGTGTAGGTGGGCTGTGGAGCAATGCTAGGAGAGCAGGAGAAGCCAGGTCAGAGCCGGTGGTACCTCTACGCCGCCTTCTTGCAAAGCCTTTATCACTTTCGTATCCATGGGACTCCCCAGCCGCGCAGGCCAGGCTCAACTGCTACCCAGCCAGCCCACCCTCATAGAACCATCGAATCGTTGAGGTTGGAAAAGACCTTGAAGATCACCCAGTCCAACCATTGACCTGACACTGCCAACTCCACCACTAAACCAGTTAAGGGCAGAGCAGCAATTTCATGTGTCCTGGCTTGGTGGCTGGATTATTTTTAATGAAAGTAAAAACCAGGAATCATTAAGGTTGGAAAGGATCTCTAAGATCATCAGCCCAACCATCAACCCAACACCCCCATGCCCACTAAACCATGTCCCCAAGTGCCACCTCTGCCCGTTTGTTGAACCCCTCCAGGGATGGGGACTCCCCCACCTCTCTGGGCAGCCTGCTCCAATGCTTGACCACCCTTTCCATAAAGAAATTTTTCCTAATTTCCAACCTAAACCTCCCCTGATGCAGCTTGAGCCCATCTCCTCTCGTCCCATCGCTTCTTCCTTGGGAGAAGAGCCCGACCCCCCTCCCTGCCCCCTCCTGCCAGGAGCTGCAGAGCGATCAGGTCTCCCCTCAGCCTCCTCTTCTCCAGGCTGAACACCCCCAGCTCCCTCAGCCGCTCCCCACCAGCCCTGTGCTCCAGACCCTGCCCCAGCTCCGCTGCCCTTCTCTGGACACGCTCCAGCACCCCAATGTCCTTCTTGTGCTGAGGGGCCCAAAACTGGATGCAGCACTCTGACCTTCCTCGTTTTCCTCAGACACCTTTCTCGGAAGATGCAAACACAAGCTCTGCCTCGAAGGCCCCCAGCTCAATACCCTGCCCTCACGAGCAGAAGTGGGAACAGAAGCGAGCAATACGTCAGCCAACGGCGGCCAGGGAAGGGGCCAGTGAATTGAGGGGCGCTCCCATTTCTGTGGGATTTGCACCCAGAACACGGCAGCCCGCCCGTGGGCCACGGCAGCCTCCAAAAAGCCGTGCTCCCGCGCTGCCTGCAGCAGTGCCCACAGCCTCCCACCGGGCTGCTGCTGCCGAGCTGGCCTTCAGGAGTGGCTAAGGAAATCAAGAGTTCTTGGCTGATTTTCTAATTTCAGGGAACATGATACAGTAGCACAGAAAATGCACCTTTTGCAGCAGCGTTAAGTACGCATTCAAGTGCCCAGAGAGGTGGGGGAGTCCCCATCCCTGGAAGCGTTCAAAAACGGGCAGAGGTGGCACTTGGGGACATGGTTCAGTCTGGTCTACCCTTGATTGGTTTGGTGTGGACTTGGCAGTGTAGGTTAATGGTTGGACTGGGTGATCTTAAAGGTCTTCTCCAACCTCAACGATTCCATGATTCTATTCTATGATTGCTCAGGCTCCACTAACCCCACCGCCTGCACAGAGGGGCTCACCCGCCACAAGACAGCGTTCCCCCCGGAGTTACTCACACTGACCTCTTGCTGCTTGGACTACAAAGCCTTTCAGCATCACCTTCAGCAAATACCCCCTTTAACAGGTCTGGGCAAGAAGTGATGCTGGAGAACGCTCGCCCTAGAGCTGAGGCTTTGCAGGAGGTAAAACCGTACCTCGGGCGTTCGCTTGCCTCCCGTCACTGCAGCCCCTCTGGAAGGAGCGGGCTCTCTGCCTCTCGGAGACACCGGCAGCACCTCAAGAGGCAGCAGCTGCTTTTGTTCCTTTCTGCAGTCTGCGGTTACGCTGGCTCGAAGCCAGACTCTTCAGCGTTTGATCAGATTCGCACGCAGGAAACCGGGGACCCTTCACGGTGTCAGCACGTTAACCCGCAAAGGACGAACCCCAGATATGCCCTGCGGACCCTGCGCTCGACGGGCAGCCAGCCTGCGGGCTGCACGTTCAGCAAAGGTACCTGTCTGGGCTGAAATACTGGGCAAGTGGCTCAAAGCAATTTTCCAGCACCTAATTTCCATGTTTCTACGCGGCAGCTGCAGCAGCTCCTGGGAGGAGCTGTGTGATCCAGGCAGGCAAACAGCAAAGCCCACATTCGCCTGTCTCTAACACGCCAGGCAGAAGACAAATCTGTGTCTGTCCGCCACAGTGGCATCCCTCGAGTTACTTTTGGGAGCCTGCCGCACCACGGCCAGTATTTGAAAGGTGGCAGGATGCTAATTTTGAACTCTAGCATTTTCCGTAACGATGCACCAGACCGAATGCCCCCCAGCAGAGCAGCACGGCAAGCAGCAGCATCCCCAGCCCAGAACAGCACGGAGCTCCAGCTACCAAAACGTTTTGCTTTTTCAAATTCTCAACTTCTTATACACTAAAAAAAAAAAAAAAAATGCTATGCTTTTGGACAGAAGGCACCATTAGATATTTAATCTGGGGTTTCTTAAACGTGCTGCGTGCAAACCCTTTGGTTCATCTCCTTTCCTGCAACCCTCTCAGAAGGTGAGCAGCATAAAGAATTTAAAAAACAATTGCTACTTTAGCATCCTGATTTCATGAACGCTAAGATTTTTTTCACTTCATAAATACTGTATTTATCTTTCATTACAAACGTTCTGAAACAACGTTAAAATTTTTCTTCCAGCGCTTCACGACTCCCTTTTGCAGCCGTTACTTTGGGGAAGGGCAGTCTGGTCTGAGCTCCTTTACGAGGCGTGCTGTTCGGTTTCACCTAGCAACTCACGTACTAATCCCAGCGTCTAACTAAACCGGGAGACTAATGTTAGGCATCACAGGCAGAGAACGCAAGGGGAGAAGATGCCACCAGTGCCAGAGGCCCTGCAATGGAAAGGCCATCGGATCAGACAGGCTGGTAGGTGAGTCATGCCCCACTCAGCAGAAAAAGGCAATCCCTGCAAAATCCTCCAAAGCCCTTTAATACGAGACAGGGGGTTTCTTCTCCACCCTCTACTCTGGCAGTCAGCTCGACAAGGCACAACCTCCCGGGCACCTGAGCCCGCTGAACCCCCCGGAGCACCTCGAAGCGCTGCTCCATCGCCCGTGGCCAGCCGTGGCCAGGTCCCGACGCTGCACAGGCTGACCAGGACCCCGCACTCGGCTCTGCGTCGAGCCGGGGAAAAGCATTCCTGCTCCCGGCAATTTGCTGGAACTTCCCAGCCTGAGACCGGGCTCGCAAGCTGCCCTGACGCAGAACCGCGGGTGTCCCGCGCACAGGAGGGCAACAGGGAGAAGCCCCTTACCTCCAGATAAGCTGTTTTCTTTTCCGCTGCTGCCTACGCGCAAGATGGACCAGCCTGTCCCTGGGAAGCACCCAGCTTCTCTCCCAAAGCTCGCGCAAACCAAACTCACCGCGTCGCCCAGCACCACCACAGATTCCTCCGTACCCACACACCTGCGTGGCCATTTTTCTGTTTTTAACCTTAAGTACTTGTTTAATTGTGCTTGTCTGGGGCTCAAAAGTATTTGAAGATAGGTACCTGCTCCAATTTTCTGTTACTTAGGAAACGCCCGTCACCTCCGGATACAACACGTACCCATTGCTGCCTCAAGGGCCACCGGGATTCCTGGATACAGACACTCAGAAGTACACACCGTTGCTCCGTAAGCCATACGTATAAGCCAGGGAAAGCTAATTTCAAATATCCCGAGGAGTATGCTGTTCCTGCAGGATGTTAGGGTCATTACTCAAAGGAACACAGCCAAGAGGCATGCAGGGCGTGAATGTTGCAATACTGATTGAACTTAGATAAAATGTGTAATACAGGAAACTGCGCTGGCCTTTTACTCCTCAGTAACTTGCTGGTGTCTGGTCATTAGTTGAAAATTACTTTTTATATGGCTTTGTTTCCCATGGGTTTCAGAAGAAACGCACTTTGCCACGGGCGTTTTTATTACAGAGCGCAGAACTGAAAAGGCCTCAGTAAGAGACAGGCTGGCAAGACTCTGTCCTTCATGCTTTGTGTACGTGTGCGTCTCCACGCGCTTTTCCTGCAGGGTTGAAAAACGGAGCTTTTAGAGAGGCGAGAAGAGTTTACAAAGAAAAATCAAGAGTGGCACGCACAAGTCTGCCTCTTCCACTAACCATACGCTGCAAAGGGAATTTGTTTCAGCAGCCTGCAGAGTCACGGGCTCAGCACTCACCAGTTTGCTGGCTTTGGCGGCGTCCAGGGAATCTGTAAAAAAAAAAAAAGAGAAGAAACAGAACCGTGAGCTTTGGGCCAAAGGACGCCTCTGGCCTGACCCGCGTAGCAAGCGCCCCTGCAGCCCAGCAAGCGCCGAGGCGCAGTGAAAGGACCATTTACACGCGTTCTTAGGGGAGTGGGCGTGAAGCGGAGACCGCGCGGCTCCGGATACGCCGGGAAACGGTGGTACGATGGGGTACGGGTTTGGAGGAACAGGGACTCCCTTATTAGAGCCGCTGGCACGGCCTGAGAAAGCCAAACATTCGGACGCACGTGTCAGAACTGGGCCAGGCTACGCTGCTTTTCTTGAGTTAAATGGCTGCAATTCAGAGAACACCGAGTCATCTTCAGAGCACTCTCTCTATCGGAAACGCGCGGCGGTCTGGCGGTCCATGCGACCGCATCTGATCAGCTGGATTCCAAATGAGAATCTCATGTGAGTACCAACAGAAATACGGGTCCAGAGACCGTTTACTTCGCGCAGAACAATCAAAGGTTTCCATCCCGGTCCGTACGCGGTCAGGAATCTGAACACGCACGAGGCGGATGTACAAGAGACCACTCAGAAATGGGTCCTCCCCGCTTCTCAGAGAGCAAACCCCCCGCACGCGGGCGGCCACATCTGCCGACAATTCGGCCGCTGGCCTTCCCCGGGTCGCTAAATTCGTGGGGTGCCGGCTGCTAGGAGCTGCTCCCACGTCATCACCCGAACCGCACCGACGAAGCGCCCCGTTACAGAGCCGGGCCCTTACAGCGGGATGTCGGGTGTCAGCACCGGGCTAAACCCCGGTGCTCAAACAAACCCGCCGCCCCCGCATTCAGGATTCCTCCCTTGCTCTCTGGATTATCGGTGTGCGCAGCTGGACGGCACAGCGAGTGCCACGTACGTGAGCGTGGAGGAACCAGACTGCATGATCTTGGCTTATGTGCGTCAGAGATGCAGGTAACCACTGCGGGTTTGGCTAAATTACATCCTCTGCTCCATTTCTGGATGTCTGGAGGGTCCACGAGCAGCTCACAGCCACGGGGGCTGCTTGCCCCCCTCCTCTCCCAGCTGCAATTCCACCAGGGTTTAATAATTCCAGCTGTGGCACCGATCACCCCAACAGCAAACGCTGCAGAAGCGTCTCATAAATAACCGATAGGAGCCGCCTCCACCGCGCACCCCACGCCTCTGCCAGGCTGGGAGAGGAAGGCGCTGGATCCACGGGAAGGGCAATCTCCGCGTCACCCACCGCAGTCAGACTGCAGCAGCCGTTTCCATGGAAACTCCTTGGAAGCAGCCGCATCCCGGCGCCTGCATCCCAACCAGCATTGCGGCCAACACCGAGCCTGCGTGCCGGGGCTCCTCTGCTCCCGCCGCGGGACCCCGAGGGGGGCTGGCCCCCCGGGACCCGGCCAGCGTCCGCCCGCCGTGCCCCCGCTGCTGGCACGGCCCCTTGCTCACCAGTTCAACCATCAACGGCCGACCCCAGCCCCCGTGCGCGTCCCACCCCGCGGGCAATGCCCCCTCCCACGGCACCCGTGTCGCTTCGTGGTACTCGAGGCCGGCCGCGCTGCTGCCTGCAGACCGCAGCGGAAAACACTGGAGACGCCCATCCTGCAGCCCCCAAACCTGAGCTAACGCTCCCGTTTCCCCTCCCGCGTGGCGTTCGCGGGCTCCTGCCCCGAAACGGGCTCTGAGCGGCAAGAGGCAGAGGACGCAACGCTGCGGCCGCGCACCCGGCGGGCTAACCCGAACCGCTTCTAGTCATTTCTGTACTTGAGTGGACACGCCAGCAGCTGGGGAAAAGGGGCCAGAGCATCACCGTAGAAGTTCAGTGGACGCTGCTGGGTGGCAAGAACAACCCTCAGAGCGCACTGAGACAGGAGACAGCGCCGAACACAGCGCAGCGGTGTGCTGTGAGTAAGCAGCCACGCGCGTCTGGATGCCGCAGGCACGGCTGGTCGCCCCAAAGGTGTCAGAAGAACCCGAGACAACTCTGCAGCAGAGAGCAGAGATTAGAGCCTCGGAAAGACCTCCAGGTCATGAGAGGGGAGATGGCACAGCATTTAAAGGTTCATCGTACAGACACACACAGATGTAGTGAAATTAAAAGGCAGCAACGTATGCTGAAGAGCCACGCCAAACCCGGAGGTTTGGTTTGTTGCTTTTCCCAAGGCTTCCCTGTCTCCACGTAGTTAACGTATTTCTGGTCTCTTCATTCCTGTCCGCTGGCTCAAGGAAGCATCAGCTGCTACGGCATTCGCAGGACGTTAAGCGAGGGTCTAAAGAGCACTTGTCTTTTCCCCCTAGCTCCTACTAACCGAGGGACGAGAAGAACGACAGCAGATGCCGGGCGCTGGAAGGCGCGTGGCTTGCACGGGTTCAGCACTCGAAGGGGTGATGCCCGCTAACACATTCGGAAAGCCCAGAGCTACAGGAGCAGCGGGGGAAAAAATGCTTGCACAGCTCCACGCAAGCACCTAATCCTAAACGAGTACAGAAGAACAAGGAGAACTGGATTTTCAGCTGGAAAGCCTGAATTGAGAAAGCGTGGAAAGATCATATACACATTAAGGAATATTTTCATTTACTATTAATATCAAGTACACGCAAAGAGCTGGCTGAAGTTGCTCATGAAAGGCTGGGCTTTCTAGTGCTCTGCAGGAAAAAACCACTCGCACTAGTATACTAAGCAGAAAAGTTTCCTTTTTTTTTTTTGCATTAAGCAGAAAAGTTTCCTTTTTTTTTGCATTGAACCCCACCCCCAAATTCAAACTGGCTTGCTTTACATGTTTCCCTGTTCAGCAGCACAGGCTAATCGGAGGCTCCAAAGCAGAGGCGAATTCACGTTGCCAGGCTGTAGCGAACCCGAGCACTCGGCAGCGGCAGCGAGCTGTCGGAGCCCGGAGCTCCCTGCGGAAGGCGAAGGCAGGCTGCCAAGGGACGTGAACGCCAAGTCACATTTCCCTGCCGCTCACGGGACCGAGAAAATTACCGTCTCACAGGAACACCCCACTTCTCGGGCTAATCGGCACCCCCCTCTGACGCCTTCGGGCAAGTTTTGTGCAGCTGAATGGTAGATTTCATTCTGCCACATAAAGGGGAATTTTAATTTCTACTAGCCGGGAGAGGGGGAAAAAAACAACAACAAAAAACCCCAACCCTGTTCCGAATGATTAAGCATGCGTTCAACAAACGCTTCACACACAAGAAATCCCCGGCTTGGCACGCATTCCCGACAGGCCGTCCAGGACAGGAAGCTATCAGAGCTTTTTCCACCAGCTCCTAGGATCCCTAAGTGTACCACTAAGTAACTACTCAACAAAAACAGACCTCGAAGGGAGGCAAGCCTGTCAGACGAAGAAAAGAGCAACCCGCGAGGTACCAAACAAAGGCAGCGATCGCAGAGCGGCCTGACAAGGGGAGAAGTGGAAGGAACGCTCGACGCCGAGCGGAAAGCGCTCGCCGCCGGAGAGGTGGGAATGAGGGGCAGCCTCGAGCGGCTGGCGAGCTGCGAGCCGCGATTTCACAGCGGCAGCGCGGTTCGGGTCTTCTTCCCACATGCCCACCCCTCCAGGAAGGATTTCCCACCCCTCCAGGAAGGATTTCCCACCCCTCCAGCAAGGATTTCCCACCCCTCCAGGAAGGATTTCCCACTTGCTTCCCGCCAGACAGACTTTCAAGGTAAGGACAGAACTGCCTGGAGCAACTTTTGCATGCGGCGCTTCCCCCTGCGATCCCCGCAGACCACGCAGGACCTTGCAGAGGGGACAGAGGTGGATGAGCCGGGGAGGTGAGCGTGCCCCCGGAGCCGGGGCAGAGCCCTGGGACACACGCCGTCACGCCTCGGCCGCCGGCGCCCACCGCCCCAGCGTGGGGACCCCCGACGCCCGTTCGGCAGCGGAATCTCGCCTGGTCCACACCAAGGGCGAGACGAGGTTTCGGGACAAAACGAACCAGCCGTACCTCTTTTGGGGACTTTCAAGGCAGCAGATTCTGGTGTTTCTGGGGATGTTGTATCAGCTCCATCTTCAAAGACCTGGATCTGGAAGAAGGATAACAATTATTATTACCAAAAAAAAAAACCAAAAAAACCCCACCCAAACAAAATGGAAAAACACAAAACAAAAACCCATAAGCAGAATGTGATCAGAATCATGGAATCGTTGAGGTTGGAAAAGCCCTTGAAGATCACCCAGTCCAACCATTAACCCGACACTGCCAACTCCACCACTAAACCAGTTAAGGGGAGAGCAGCAATTTCATGTGTCCTGGCTTGGGGGCTGGATTATTCTTTAATTAAAGTAAAACCAGGAATCACTAAGGTTGGAAAGGATCTCTAAGATCATCAGCCCAACCATCAACCCAACACCCCCATGCCCACTAAACCATGTCCCCCAGTGCCACCTCTGCCCGTTTGTTGAACCCCTCCAGGGATGGGGACTCCCCCACCTCTCTGGGCAGCCCGGTCCAATGCTAAAAAGGTCCCTTCTGGCAGCAGATTTAACCAGTGCAGACTGCATTTTTTTGGCACAGATTTTTAATTTAGTCATTCAAGCTCAGCTATCCAACCACCCTCCTTCCACAGGCTTCCTGCAAACAGCAAAATATTCTTCATTCACAGAAGGGATAAAGAATATTCACATAAGGAATGAAGCCAAAACTGGGGATTCGACAGCCCAGAACACCTTTAACAGTTCCATGATCGCTCTGCACAGCAATCCGTTCGTGAGCCTTGCTCTGACAGTTATTTGAAGTTACCGACACTTGACAGAAAGCTCATTTTTTATTTTTTTGCGTGTTGTCTTAGCTAAAATTATTTTAAAGCTCTTCTTTCTCTTCGTAACTGCTTTTCTCTGAAACAGAGAACTACAGTGACCCAGCGTGCGTCACAGCCAGCAGAGCAGGGCTTGTTCGGGTTTTTTAATCTGAAAGCTGCCCGGCTCGCCAGGGAATCCCAGGAGGCACAGACAGGAATACCTCCAGGCTTGAGCCGTGTTAAGCTATCTAAGGGTTGAAGGTTTAGGGCTATCTAACTATTTCTGCACACATTTTTGCCTGATAAATAGAGAAAACAACGCTGGAAAGGATTAGATCACTTCTTGAGAACCATCCCTTCGCCTCAAAGACCAACGCTGCCTGAACTGTTCCTGGCAGGTATTTACCCGCTCCATCCCATGAAAACCTTAAGCCTGGGAGTTCAGTTTAAAAATAAAAACAACCTGCAAACCTGCCAGCCACGGTTTCTATTTGGGGAAGATGCCCAAGGGCCAAGACCATGCTCTTAAATTAAGAGAAGCAAGGAGGTGGAGCAAAATTATGCCACAGAAATCAGAACAACCGCGCCAACGCTGAGAACGCTCAAACCACGGCTTTAAAAGCGCGGCCAAGGCAAGTGCCCCTCGGACCCCCGCTGAAAGCGGGCATCTGGCGCAGCCGGTCTTCGCAGTGACTTGGCAACGCACGGATTTTCACAACTTTTCACTAAACACAGCAAAACCAGACCGGAGGGCTCCGGAAACGGGATCCCGGGGGATGCGCCGCACCAGGCTGTGCACAGGAGTTTATCCGAACCGAGGGTTGATGCCGCCCCAGGCACGGCTCGGGCGGCAACAGCAGACTTGCCGGGAGAGGGCTAGCAACAAGAAGGTGGCAGGAACCAGAACAGGGCTCGCTTTTGGGTCAGGCCGGAGAAGCGCAACAAGGTGCAAGACGTCTGCGGCAGCAGGTTTAAGCCGAGGAGCTCCTCTGCCAAGCAGGAGCGGAAGAGCAGCTCCACCGGATGTCAAAATCAGGGATAACGTTTCCACGCACCATAAAAGAACGCTCACGTTCAAAATTACTAGCCCAAAGACAAGCCCCAGGCAGGCAAAATGTTAAGGTTGCCGAAAGATAAGGAGCAAACGCTTGGTCGGAAATGCCGGCACGTGTTGACGCAGCTGCTCCAAACAGCGCTCCGGCCCTGGGCCAGCTGGAAAACAAGCCGGGAGGGGACGGTCCGAAGCAGAGACACGTGATTTTTCCCTGCATAAACAAATCCCATGCAACCCACGCAAACCCTAGGCATAGGGATAACGAGCAGGAGCAAGGCGAGGCACTGCTGGGACGCACACCTCCGCTGCAGCTGGCGCTAAGCCGAGCGGTCCGGAGCGGATGCGTCGCGTGGGCTCGGTCCTCCCCCAGGAGACGAGCGCTTTGTTATAGGTAAAGCGCAGCATCAAATCCCTGTGCGGGATCTACTTTGATGATTGCATGAAATAGAAAAAAAAAAAAACGTACCTAAAACCTGTGAAGTTTTCCCATCAGTACATTTTTAAAGCTGAAACTCCACAATAAATTAAAGGACTAAGAGTACTGCTAGGCTTTGCTGATGCTGATACTAGCGGTGCTCATTTTTTGAGATATCTTTTTAAGTGCAGGGGAGAAGAGAAAGTCACTTAATCTTGGAAATTCTTAAAACCGCTTTACAAGTGTTTAACAAGATGCGCTTGTATTGACGCAGGTGATCTGCTTCATAAGCAATGAGAAAAACATTTCTCACAGGTTTTTTTCCCCAAAAAAGAATGATTTATTATTGACGTTCAGTGCTCCGGCACCATGCGTAACCACAGGACAGCCACCCGCTACGCTGGGGAGACCTAGAAATGAAATATGGGAGGAAGCAGGAGACAGATTTACAGTGGAGGCAACAAGCACTGCCTCCGCTGAAAGGGAATCCTGCCATTTTCCATTTGCATCTTAAGCCCGGTGCTTGTAAAATTAATGCCCAAACCGTCGCGGTCACTGAGGTGACCGGCCGCCCACGCCCTGGCAGCTTCCTCCACCACCTCTGCTCCTCTTCTGGTTTGGCGCAGGCCGGCTCGCCAAGCCCTCGTGCTGGAAGCGCCCCGGGAAGCTGTGCTCCGCCGTAAGAGCTGGAGGAAAAAGGCTGGCGAGCACGGAGCCGCGGCCCTGCGCCCGTTCGGCGGCGGCTGCATGAGGCAGGCACAGGAATTGCTGCGATCTGCGATCCACGCTGGCTATGCTCCTCAAAGATTGCGCTCCCCGGGTTCACCGTTCCACGCACGTCACAGGGTCAGAGGGACGGCCAGCGCTACCGGCACGGGCGCATCTTCTCCGCACGCACGCACGCACCAGGGATTTGCTCTTCCGCAGGGGAGAGCGGGCAGAGACAAACTACTCGCCATCACCGTGGAAAAGCAGCTTATTTTTAAGCAAACTGCGCGGCTCCTCAGCTGGGGACGCGCAAGACGAAGACCCCAACCGTTCCAAAGCCAAAGGGAGAAAGGGGAAGCGCGGCGAGAGGCGGCTGTCGGACCGAGCGAGCCTCAGCCCGCCTGCACGCAGCTCCCTCGGGCCGGCTCCCGCAACCCAGCAGGTTTCGAATCCCAGGGGAAGACACCACGGAGCGCCCAGCACACCCGCAAACACCCCCGTGCGAAGCCACGCACAGGAGCCTTCCCAGCACCGCCCTGCCGTCGCCAGCAGATGAGACGCAAGCTCCCCGAAGGCCCCGGGGCGAGCGCAGCAACGCTGACCTGCCCACGCCAGCACCGCGGGTCACATCTGCACCGCGGCGCGCCACCAGACGTCCCGTGGGTGCAGAGGGCCAGGCTACGCCCGGAGCACAGAAACTGCCCGCGTATTCCCCCCGGTCTGCCAGCGCTGGGATCTCCCGAGTGCTCGACGGGCAGAGTCCTGCCAGCAGGCTGTCCCGCGCGCTGAGCTCCTCTCCAGCTACCCGGCCTGGGAGATGCACGTTCCGCTCCTGCAGACCAAAACTTTGAATTGTAAACTACTTATTTACTTTTCCAGCTGGCAGGCGAGGCTGAGTGAAGGACCAAGGAAGCCAGGTCCATGAGCCCCAGCGGAACAGCCAGCAGAGAGCATTCACTTCTCATCGGCGAACCGTTGCCGCAGCCTCTGACCACCATCCAGGACAGAGGATGCTGGGATCCACCCCAGCACTCCTGCTCCTAAAACTGCCTTTATTTCATGTTCGCCTTCCCCCACGCTGCCTCGCTCGCCCGCTGCCAGCGTCCTGGAAGCGTGTCACCGCGTCTGGTGGGGCAGCAGCAGGGGCTGTGGGAGCGGAGAGATGCTACAGGGTCGAACTTAAAGCAGTCGCTTCGTGCCAAGGAAGGAGGAGAGGTGCTGACTGCCTCTCACCGTGACACCGTGCTTGGAGCGCACCGACCCGTGCGACTCAAGAGCGGCGTCACTGTGCTGCGCTTGCGCTGTTTGATGATTACAGAGGAACTTAAAATGGAAGAGAGTTGTTTGTGCATCAACGAGCTCCTAGTTCCTACCTGTGGCAGGTGAACAGCAAAAGCTGCACAGCTAAACCCGAGTCACGCATTTTATATGCTTTAAGGTAAACGTTATTTAATTCAAATTCTCTGACTTTACTTCCAGGTAAACGCCCAGATATTGGTCCCAAACTCTGTCTCCTACAGACGATGCAGCTGATAAATCTCTGAGGCAGCAGGCAGACTTCACTCTTCCTTTTGGAGGCAAAATAAAGCCATCCCACGCTCTCTAGAATTCACCAAACCTTTTTTCACCCAATTCATCCAAAAATCTTTCCCGACGACCCCATAAACTGAGCTAATCAAAACACTCAGTGAAAACGCGCAGGGTGTCAGGCTGGAACAAACCACAGCTCCGGCAGCAGCGCAGCCCGGGCGAGGCTTCTGTCTTTGGAGCTGTTCTGTTCCCTCGCACGATGGAAGACGGAGAGTCCCAGAAACGTCGCGCTCTCTGGGAGCGAAGGAAACTTATTTTCCCCGTCCCCATCGGGGTGCAAAGGGCCGCTTTCCTCTATATAACCACGCAACACGGGTTGCTTGAGCCCACGTGAGCGGCGCGTACCCGAGACGTGCAGGGCACGCGCAGGGGGAAGCGTACCTGTGACTGCCGCACAAAGATGCCGTGGTTTTCTTCACAGGTGAAGTATTTCCTGCCCTGCACGGTCCCATCGTTCTTGCCCTTTGCTTCATCCAGGATGACGCCGACCCACTTCCCCGTGGCAAACAGGGTGGCACCGACATAAGCCACGGTACCGCGGTGCCCCTTCCCGATGACTTCGACTCTGGAGCCCACCTTCAGGGGCTTGCTGCTCGCTTCCGCGCTCATCCTGGTGCCGGCGCTGGATGCCTGATGGGAGAGGAGAATGCTATTATTTCTGCAGAATACTGAACTTTGCTTTAGAAAAGGCAGTATGGCAAAATCATCAATACTGATCTCTTCCATCTGTTAAGTCCAAAAATATGTGCCTTAAATATATAGTTACTTCTGAGACTCTAACAATCAAAAATTGCAGTAAGGGAAATTCTCAGTAGCTAAAAGGAATAAAACACCCCTCGTAATCAGAGGAGGAGGCTAAACACAGCTGGTGCAGACAGACGGACCCACGGTTCGGACGTCGGCGGTCTCATTGCCCCCCAGCACCCCGCAGCCCGGGCTCTGCACGGGGCCACCCGCAGCCCGAGGGCTCGGTCCCCCTTCACCTCCGCCGCCCTTTCTTTTCGGGAGCCAGCAAAAGGAATTCCTTCTGTTACAGCTGGCAAACAGGAATGACAACCGATGGCAAAACCACCACCGACTACTACTCTTCAGCTCTTAATAGACACACCAGACTCACAAACCCAATTTATAAGTTTTTTATAAGCTTCGGGTAAAAAAAAAACCACAAAAAACCCACACAACGACAGAACTGTGAAGTAGCAGGCGCTAGCGCAGTCATATGTGCTTTGACCCGCACGTGCTCCGTCCTTTTTTCACTGTATCAGAAACTGCCCGCAGCTTTCCAGCCTCTTGCATTACATGCGCAGGAACAGAAAACCCGTTTCTGACGCAGTTTACCTTCCTGCCCCGTTTTCCTGTCAGGATTTCGGAGGGGCTGGTGGCCCACCACCAGCCCCAGTTAGCCACCCACCCCAGGTTCCCACTGCATTCGCGGGACCCCCTCTGCGCCAGGACCCCGGGGTACCGACCGTCACAGCGGTCCTGTCAGGATGCCGACGAGCAGAACATACTGGTGGTAAATTCATCAAGCTTCCAAGGCGCTACCATCGCAAACATGATGGTTAAATTTCACGGTTAAATTTCAGCGTGCACCATTAGCTCCCGAGCTTGCCGTCCCCCGATACGAACCCCTCCGTTCAGGTAAAGTTAACGACGTCGATCAATTCTTTGAGAGCATCGTTAAGGCGATGGGCGCGAGGAACTCGGTTAAGGTACTTGAGACTACTACAATTTAAGTAAGACTGGTGAAGGTGATAAGGGGGGGCCAGACAAGTGAGGCGCTGGGATCTCCCCCCAGTGCCGCCTCCTCTGGAACACGCCCAAGACAGACGGATGAAGTTTGCACTGTATTGCCACAGAGCTAAATTAGCTATATAATCATTTTACAAGTCATGCTATGCCAACAGCCCCTCCTCGAACGTCAATGCCATTAGAGGGCCGCTGCCTTTGGATGCAATTAAGGGAGGGGGACGCTTGGCTGCCTCGCTCAGTCCCAGCTCCACCGTTCAGTCCGACGCTGCGGTCTCTAAAATGAAGCGCGCTTGGCATTCACATCACCCCGTTTGTCAGGAGTTCTGTTTATTGTGCAGAAAATATTTTGTTTCGATTGCTGCTGGGCTTGGCTTAAGTGAAAGAACACCCTCTTTATTCAGACGGGAACAGAAGGCCGCTTTGACCGCCCCAAACCCCGCCGCCGCAGCCAGCTGACGGACGCGGGGGCCGGCTCCAGCAGCAGCCAGACGCCAAGCGGGGTCTCCAGCAGCGGCAGGTAGGCTCCAGCCTGCACCAAGAGCCGAGGGCACTTCGGCTGGCACATGCAGAGACCCGAATCGCCACCGCTAGCAGGCAAACCGGCAAATTATTGCCTGCCTTTGCACGCCGACGCGCTGGGTTTGAATGCAGAATGCACCCGTCGTGCTTAGGAGGTCGGGTGACTAGGAACTGCGACGCCAGTTTTCCACACAAAACTGAATCCCGCTTTTCATCCAAACACAATTGGCAGAAATCAAAATAATCTTTTAACAATAAACAAAAATCAAGCACCGTTTTCTAGCAAATAAACAAAAACAAGACCTCAAGTCTAAAAACTTATGCTACAGACTCAAGCGTCTACCAAAATATCGGATCCTTTCGGTTGCCACAAGGACTAGCAACAATATTCTGCAAAATACTTGCAGCTTCAAATCAACGTGTCCCACTTGTTCTAAAAAATGAGAGCAAAACTCGAAGAAAACAAGAAGCCTGAAGGAAAAGCAAGATTCACCATTTGAATAGAAAGCTTCCTGCTCAGCGATTTTAACAACAATCGCTTCCCTTTTTATCCACCCTGGTTTACGCTGGCCATTTTCCCTTTCTGGTGGCCGCGGGCAGCTGCAGCCCGGCCCAGATCTAACGCCACGAGCTGGAAACGAGAGCTGCACCGCGGCGGGAAGCACCTGCGCGGAGCGGGGCACGGCTCCCGTCGGCACCAGGCTCCCCGGGCACAGCCTGCCCCGGGGCAAGGGGTCTCGCACGTGTGCTAACAGCCCGGGGACGGTGGAAAAATCCATCCCAGGAGCGCTCGCGCACGACTTCAGCGTGTGTCGGCTAAGGCTGAAGCACAGAATGCGCTTACAGAGGAAATAAGGAAGCGAGATTATAAACTGAAGATATCGGACTTGTACCGTCACAGTGTTGTCTCTGGCCGATTTGATAAATAATTGTGCTGGTTTCAGCTGGGATAGAGTTAATTTTCTTCCTAGGAGCTGGCATAGTGCTGTGTTTTGGATTTAGTAGGAGAATGTTGAACAATGCTGATCACACGCTGATGGTGTAGTTGTTGCTGAGCAGTGCTGACACCAGGCAAAGACTTTTCAGCTCCCCATGCTCTGCCAGGGGCACAAGGAGCTGGGAGGGGGCACAGCCAGAACAGTTGATCCCAACTGCCCCAAGGGCCGTTCCATACCATACGGCGTCATGGGCAGTATGGAAACTGGGGGGGTTGGCCGGGGAGCAGCGATCGCTGCTGGGAACTGGCTGGGCATCGGTCGGCGGGTGGGGAGCATCCATTGGTGATCACTTGCTTTGGATATTATTAGTACTATTATTATTATTATCATGACTATTTTACTTTATTTCAACTCTTAAACTGTTCTTATCTCACCCCAGGAGTGTTTCTCACTCTTGCTCCTCCGATTCTCTCCCCCATCCCACCGGGGCGGGGGGAGCGAGCGGCTGCGCGGTGCTGAGCAGCTGCGCGGTGCTGAGCGGCTGCGCGGTGCTGAGTGGCTGCGCGGTGCTGGGCGGCTGCGCGGTGCTGGGTGGCTGCGTGGTGCTGAGCGGCTGCGCGGTGCTGGGCGGCTGCGTGGTGCTGGGCGGCTGCGCGGTGCTGAGCGGCTGCCTGGTGCTGAGCGGCTGCGTGATGCTGAGCGGCTGCGCGGTGCTGGGCGGCTGCGCGGTGCTGGGCGGCTGCGTGGTGCTGAGTGGCTGCCTGGTGCTGAGCGGCTGCGCGGTGCTGAGTGGCTGCGCGGTGCTGAGCCGCTGCGCGGTGCTGGGCGGCTGCCTGGTGCTGAGTGGCTGCGCGGTGCTGAGCCGCTGCGCGGTGCTGAGTGGCTGCCTGGTGCTGAGCGGCTGCGCGGTGCTGAGTGGCTGCGCGGTGCTGGGCGGCTGCGCGGTGCTGAGCGGCTGCGCGGTGCTGAGTGGCTGCCTGGTGCTGAGCGGCTGCGCGGTGCTGAGCGGCTGCGCGGTGCTGAGCGGCTGCGCGGTGCTGAGCGGCTGCCTGGTGCTGAGCGGCTGCGCGGTGCTGAGCGGCTGCGCGGTGCTGGGCGGCTGCCTGGTGCTGGGCGGCTGCGCGGTGCTGAGCGGCTGCCTGGTGCTGAGCGGCTGCCTGGTGCTGAGTGGCTGCCTGGTGCTGAGTGGCTGCGCGGCGCTGAGCGGCTGCGTGGTGCTCGGCGGCTGCGCGGTGCTGAGTGGCTGCCTGGTGCTGAGTGGCTGCGTGATGCTGAGCGGCTGCGCGGTGCTGAGCGGCTGCCTGGTGCTGGGTGGCTGCGCGGTGCTGAGCGGCTGCGTGGTGCTGAGCGGCTGCGCGGTGCTGAGCGGCTGCGCGGTGCTGAGCGGCTGCCTGGTGCTGAGCGGCTGCCTGGTGCTGAGTGGCTGCCTGGTGCTGAGCGGCTGCGCGGTGCTGAGCGGCTGCGCGGTGCTGAACCCCGCCAGTGATGTTCCCAGTTAAGAGACAGCAGGCAGGTTTAGTGCTAATTCATACGGTAAAAGCGTCACGCTGTCTTCCTGTGGCTAAGTTCAGCTCCCGTCCTGCAGCCCCTTTTTTCCAACCGCAGGATTCACATTTTTGTTATTTTCCCGATGACCTGTTCCACCTTAGGCTCAGCTCGCACCGGTGACTTCCCGAACCACGCGACTGGGATGTTTCGCAGGTAACTTCTGGAGGCGCTCCCGGACGCCCTCTCGCAGCCGGACTGCCAGGACGGGAGCACGGACCGCGAAGCCGGACAAACTCCGAACCGCTCGTGCCGGCAGGAGCACGCGGAGCGGACGCTCGCGACGCAGGCGGACGCCGGCGGTGGGAACTGGCAGGCGAAGCCCAGGGAGCGTTTCAGGAGGCGGGGAGCGCCAGCTGCACGACCCGCAGGACACAAAGGCGTTCGCCTTTCAAACGATTTAATTTTGACTTTCCTGTAGCACCAGTCTGTAGAGCAGCAGCAGATAAACCTCAAAAATCAGGTATTTCCCCGTTTCTGCCGCAGCAGCATCACATTGGTGGTGTAGGCTGCACGTGGGCGTCTAGGGAATGCTTCCCGCAGAGCACTCGGATGGGAGCTGCGGGAGAGCTTGTCTTCCTTCCTTCCTTTCCAAAGCATGCGCAGAGTAAAAGCACGCGCTCACGGTAACCAAAACACCTAGACGGTTCAGCAGATACAGCACAGAGCGTGGCTCCACGTTACGGCTCTTCTGACAGCGCAGCCGATTCACGAGGCTCCTGGCGTCCTTCCCCCCGGCCCCTCGCCCGCTCTCCGTCACCGACGGCCAACCCCCCCAGCGCGCTGCCCCAACCGAATTTAAAAACGCCGTCCCTCGAGCGGGTTCCGACGTGGCCGCAGACAGACAGACGCCCGCCACGAGGAAGGGCCAAGCAGCAGAGGTGGAGGTGAGGAGTCTCGTAAACCAGATTTGCCAGTTTGGGGCAATTCCCGGCGGCGCCGCAGCGGCAGAGCGCGCCGCCGGCCTCTCGGTGCCGCCTTCCTCCGCGCCAGCAGTCGCATAAATTCTCCAGGGAAGAAAAACTGGGACTTCGCATGGAAAAAGAATTTCCTCTTTTTTTTTTTAAAAAAAACCCACAAAAGCTCTTCAGGGCCTGTTTTACAAATTACGAAGCAGAGATGCGTGATAAAGAAAGCAGCACATCCTGGCTCCATCTCCAGAGACCATCCCCTAGGAATTAGCAGCAGACTCCGACGAGTGAATCACCGCATCAGCCTATTGGGAAGTTCCACCACATTTCACTTGCAATATGCTCCGGCACTGATTTTTCTGCCACGGCGGCTCCTTTCCGTGCCTACGGAGGAGCGAGCAGTCCTTCAACAGAAAGAAAAGACCTTTTCCTTGCATCAACCCACCCTGAGATTGCACCGAGCTGCCCGATTAGTGCAGCAGAAAGAAACTAACAGCAGACTCGACTGAAAAGCTGAGTGAAAACCACGCAGCTCCGCGCCTGGCAAGCGCTTCGCACCCCGGCCGCCCTGGCTCCCGAAAGCTTCTGCTCTGCAGCCAAGCAACTGGAAAGATCAAAACGCAGGTAAAAGCCTCCAGGACGTGCAATCATCCCGACTGCGAAGAGATACCCAGCACAGGATTCTTCTCTGTAGCGGTACGAAAGGGCAGACCAAAATAATTTACATTACCACAGCAAAACGTAAAATTATGCAAATTACCGTCGAGCTGCTGACTAGCCTGAAAAAAACTGCCAACTCAGGTAGCGTTCCCTTTTAAAGATTCATTTTAAATGAGTCCTAGCATTTTCATTAGCAAATAAGGCAGAGGGCTTTGCATTCCTTCTCCACATACCCAGTCACGCAGGTGAAGCATCTGAAGGTTACTTTTTATACGGTAAAACAGCCGAAAATCCCCGAGGAGCCATAAAACCCCAGTTTTCTCTCCACGAGGCGCCCAACAGCCCGGAGAAGGGGCTGCGGAGATTTTCTGTCCTTTATTTTGGGCGCCCGTCCGACCCGCCCAGGCCAGCCGGCCCCCGCTCGCCCCAGGGCGGCGGTGCCGTATGCCGGGGAGCGTGGCCGCCCCGGTGCCGCAGGCGAGCTCAGTCCTCGGGGTCGTCTCCGCCGGCAGAGACCCAAGCGGGGTAAATACATGGCTTTGGGTGCGCTCCAGCAGGTAATTTATGGCTGCAGCTTCGGACTAAGCCACCGAGTCATAAAGAGGCTTTAAAATTACTGGGGGTGTTGACCTAAAAAATGCACACATATGTACAGCTAGCCCAGCTGCTGCGGCCCCGGAAATCCCGACGCGCGCTCAGCCGCGACGAGCGCCACGCGTCCGATCCCGGACGAAGGACGCTCTTCCCACCGTACTGCCTGCTCCTGCAGCGCGTCCGCCGGCTTTGGCACGTCGCTGTGTTTCCGTCCCAGGAACGACAGAACTTCACCCAAAGCTGCTGGGCAATACAACCAAGGAAATGCAGCCTTTGGCATCCGTTCCCACCTCTAACGTTTGCGCGCTTCAGGAGGAGAGAACTGAAGTCTGCAAAGCACTATTAAACTGCTTTTTTTTTTAAAAAAAAAGAAAAAACCTTAAGAACATCATACTCTACGGCTGAAAGACTGCATCAGTCAAAACCAACAGCCAAACTAGCATTAGCTATTTCTTAGCTCCTTCCCCTCACTTACCTTCTTCTCTGCCAGCAAAGCAAGAGAAGAGGAGGCTGAGGGGAGACCTGATCGCTCTGCAGCTCCTGGCAGGAGGGGGCAGGGAGGGGGGTCGGGCTCTTCTCCCAAGGAACCAGCGATAGGACGAGAGGAAATGGCCTCAAGCTGTGCCAGGGCAGGTTTAGATTGGATATTGGGAGAAATTTGTTCACGGAAAGAGTGGTCAAGCATTGGACCGGGCTGCCCAGAGAGGTGGGGGAGTCCCCATCCCTGGAGGGGTTCAACAAACGGGCAGAGGTGGCACTGGGGGACATGGTTTAGTGGGCATGGGGGTGTTGGGTTGATGGTTGGGCTGATGATCTTAGAGATCCTTTCCAACCTTAGTGATTCCTAGTTTTACTTTCATTAAAAAAAATCCAGCCCCCAAGCCAGGACACATGAAATTAATTATTCCTCTACCCCTGATTGGTTTAGTGGTGGAGCTGGTTGTGTCAGGTGAATGGTTGGACTGGGTGATCTTAAAGGTCTTTTCCAACTTAAACGATTTGATGATTTTATACCGTGTAGCCATGGCACTTTGGGACATGGTTTAGTGGGCATGGGGGTGTTGGGTTGATGGTTGGGCTGATGATCTTAGAGATCCTTTCCAGCCTTAATGATTCCTAGTCTTTACTTTCATTAAAAATAATCCAGCCACCAAGCCAGGACACATGGAATTATGACTCTGCCCTTAACTGGTTTGGTGGTGGACTTGGCAGTGTCAGGTGAATGGTTGGACTGGGTGATCTTCAAGGTCCTTTCCAACCTCAACAATTCCATAATTCTATCTATCCTCCTCCTCACACTGAGCAGGAGCCATCGAGCTCCCCCGAGCAGTCGGGCAGCCCAAAGCCAGCCCTGCACAAGAGCACCTTGGGCCCCCCACCTCCTACGAGTGGTTTCTACAACTTTTATGATCTTCTCCAAACCACACGGTGGATAAATGAGGGTGCAGAGCCCGCGCTCACGCATCCTCGCACGGTCAGCTCGACGCAATGATGAAACATCTTTCCGTCGCTCTGTGGTCACACAGAAGGCCCCGCTGCACTAACCGAGGGAGTTCTGGTGGGTCAGCAGGGGGGACGCGGTGCTAACTTGGGGGGGAAGGAAAAAAAAGGAAAAAAAAAAGATCTGTTTCCCTACTTTACAATGCCTGTGAAGGTACGTAAGTACTCCGTGCTCCCTGAACCTGCTGGGACACAGCACGAGGGGTAGAAGAGGACGTCAAGGGGCTCAGTGAGGTCCACCCTAGGCAGCTCCGCACCACGGCTGCAGCTGCCCAGGACCCACCAGAAACGCGAGCGTCCCAAGCCCGCCCGCCTCTGAGCGGGAAGGACAGACTGCCACCCGCGTAGGGGCGGAGAGGATCGGAACGGACACCGTGGTGGGGCGTCAGGCGCGGTCACGGCCATTACAAAGGGAACATACGCAACGCTGCCCCCAGCTCGCATCGACACCGAAACACCTCCTACTCTCTTTGCACGACGACAGGATCTTTGAACGACCGCAGAGCTCAAGCAGAAAGGCCAAGTCTACAGAGCATAACGCTATCGCAGCACGCTCCCACGAAACGTCCGCAGACCTTCACCCACAAGTCTTTTTTTTAGGGCAGGATCTCAACCATCGTCCCACAAGATCGTTAGCGTCGCACCAGGGGCCTCACCCGCTTCTCCCAGCACCGCTCGCCGCAGTTCAAGCCGAGCAGCACCGCGTTCCTCGGCATCAAAGCCGATCTCGCGCCAACCGCCCCGCTCAGACGGCCCCTTAAATACCCGTGTGATTGCCGCAATGTCCGTCCTCAAGTTCAGTAACTGCTCTTGAGCCTCACGTCAAACCATGCCCCTGAAGAGCACAGACAACGCTACGGTAGTGCCGCACCTTCCACAGGTGAGCGTGGCCAGCACAGAAACCCATCAAAACTCACACGCTGAAGGTCCATTTCTCAATCAGCGCTAATTTTAATAGAAACGCTTCCTGAATCCTTAACATTCAGGAAAGAAGGGAGAGCACAGAATAAGCTTCTAACATATTCATGCCCTTAAGACAAGGTGACAGCTTTCTAACTTTTGTTTCTAACTAATGAGAAATAAGACCATGGGACAAGTTGCACTGTTCCAACGCGAGGATGACAGCGCACACCGTTCAGCGACATCTCCGTGGTCTTAAGCTCAGGAGCTCACCGCGCTCCTCCCGCCGTGCCGGAGAGCACAGTCTGGGTACCTTCGCTCTGACCAACACCGTAAGCAGCAAGCGGGTCCCAGAGCTGCAGAGCCGGGTGAGCCACGGGGCCAGCTCCCCGGCCGGGGATCGCCGCTGTCCCTGCCTCAGGACAACGCGCCAGGATTAATATTTTCTTCTCGTGTCGCCAGCGGGAGCAGGGAGGTGATTGTACCCCTGTACTCGGCACCCTTGAGGCCGCACCTGGAATGCTGTGTCCAGTTTTGGGCCCCTCAGCACAAGAAGGACATTGGGGTGCTGGAGCGTGTCCAGAGAAGGGCAGCGGAGCTGGGGCAGGGTCTGGAGCACAGGGCTGGTGGGGAGCGGCTGAGGGAGCTGGGGGTGTTCAGCCTGGAGAAGAGGAGGCTGAGGGGAGACCTGATCGCTCTGCAGCTCCTGGCAGGAGGGGGCAGGGAGGGGGTGTTGGGCTCTTCTCCCAAGTAGTTAGCGATAGGACGAGAGGCAATGGGCTCAAGCTGCGCCAGGGGAGGGTTAGGTTGGAAATTAGGAAAAATTTCTTCACGGAAAGGGTGGTCAAGCATTGGAACAGGCTGCCCAGAGAGGTGGGGGAGTCCCCATCCCTGGAAGTGCTCAAAAAACGGGCAGAGGTGGCACTTGGGGACATGGTTCAGTCTGGTCTACCCTTGATTGGCTTAGAGTAGACTTGGTAGTGTAGGTTAATGGTTGGACCGGATGATCTTAAAGGTCTTTTCCAACCTAAAAAATTCTAGGATTCTATGATTCTGTGACCCGCAGTGCTGTCGGTATGTCGGACTGAAGCAAGGATCAAGCTGACTTCTCTGATGACTCTGTCTCGCCCCAGCTCTCCGGTGCTGTCGGACAAGCCAGGGTCTAATCTGCCTGGCTAAACCCAAGACTAGCATTCTCATGAAGACTCAAAACAACGCGATTACCGCAATTTTGGATTTTAAAAGGAGAGAAACTCTCCAAGCTGGAAATAGTGCATTCCCATCTACCTTCCCAGCCGGATGACCGTGCGCTGGGGACCCGATGGCCTCCCCATGCGGAGGTGGAAGGGCAGAGCCAGGCCGGCGGTGGGGCAGGGAGGCCGGTGCCTGCAGCCGTGCCTCTCGCCGCGGTCACGGCCCCTTGCCAGCTGCGGAGGAAGGAGGTGAGGGTGAGAGACACAGCAAACTTGGGGATGGTCACCCCTGGGGACACCGGGGCTCAACAGCCCGACGCAGCAGCCGCTGACACAACCCAGAACCTCCCCGGGTCTCCGGACACGGTACAACACGCCGGCTCCTCGCTGATCTCCTCCTAAGAAGCAGAGCGTGTCTCGAGAGCTGCGCCTCGCACGCCGCCGGGTCTGCCCTCGGCTCCGGCGGGCTCCGTCTCCAGGAAAACCGACAGACAAAATTTCAGGTGGGGCTGAGTTTCAGCAACGCTTCCCCTGCCGCCAGCGACCAAAAGGTCGTCTTCTGCCGGCGCCCAGTGAGCGAAGGATGCGTGAGCGTCCTCTCCGGCCACGCCAGCCTTTCCAGCCGGCCACACCGGTGCTGCGGATACCCGAATTCTGGCCACGGAGAGCAAGGCGGTGATACGCCGATGGTGAGTAAAGAGGACGGAGGAGCAGAGAGCCGGAGGAAGCTCCCACGGACGCCAGCCCACGGGAGGAGAGGAGGGTCCGCACGCGAGGCCAGAGTCGCCCCCCGAGGCCGCTCACCCACTGACGGACTCTGAATTAGGCAGGAGCCCTCGGGAGATCGGCGCCAGCATCAGTGCGGACCATGCCTAACTGCTCAGCCATCGCTCCCGTGCAGCGGTGGTCTGAAGGGTGAATAAGCTGCTAAATGACATTAAACAAGAAATCAGCGTGCTCCGACAGCAGAGGCAGCGTTCCGACCCCCCGCTCTCCCAAACGTACACCGCAGGGTACCGGCGGCCAGCTCGGGAGCCCCGCGAAGGGGCACAGGGGCGGCGGTGGGGATCGGGCAGCCGGGGAAGCGACCGGGAACGCTGATGCGCCGGAGCAGCCGTCACCGCCCGCGCGGCGGCAGGACGGTCCCTAGGAAGCCCCCAGCCCAGGAGGAGCACGTGGCAGAGCCCAGGAGACGCTCCTCGCCCCGGGCAAGCAGGGAGAAGAAAGCTCCTGCGGGTGAGGAGCGAGCGGCGCGGGCTGCGCTTCCACCGCCCACCCGCTCCAGGAGTGGGAGACTTCGCTCCGCAGAACTGCCTACCTGGCACCGCTCAGAAACACGGCTTTTTCTTCCCCGTTTTTTCCCCCCCATTTAAAGCATTACACACATTTACAGACCATTTCCCTCAGTTATTTGAAGGCGCTGGTTATTAGTCACAGAAAAATGGGTGCAATTCCAAGTGACTTGACTCGTGATTTGAGTGTGATTTGGGTCACTACTGTGTTTCACCTGAGCATGACGGTTTCAGTGTTTCGCTCCATTATAGCGGATAACCCGAGGAATATTTATTGCATTCCTTCCAGAAGCCAGCCTCACGTCATTACGCCGGCACAGAGGGATGCCTCCTTCCGTGCAGATATGACTAATTGAACCTCAAACTGTCATTCAAAGTACAGATCAAAAGTTTCGGGCAAACCTTGAACACAGCAACCACCTCTCAAAAGCTCCGGTAACGAGATTCACGACGGCAGGTTAAAATGCTCTTAGCCTCCAATTCAAGACGTGACCCAACGCGGCTGGAATAAGGAAAGGCTTGGAAATAACTCTGGTTTCTGTTACGTCTAGTTAGCGCCGAACAGCGAGCGTGCAGTGCCGCCGTACCGTCCCTATTGAAAGGAGGGGATTAGCCCCGGATTAAGAGCAGCCCCGTCAGCCGGTGGCACGGTGGGGGTGGCTGCCGTCGCGCCCAGCAGCAGCCGGAGCGGCGCGGCTCCGCTGCCGTCAGTCTTGCAGGTGAGCCGGGACGAAGCCCCCGCCGTGGTACTGGACTCATCCCGCTGGAGGCTGGGGAGGAAGAAGTCAAACGCCCACGGTTCGGGTGTTTCTGACTGCCGCGACACCGGCCACGGCGCTGGCGTACGACCACGCGTCCCTAAAACCCTCGTACGGACGCCGCCGGCGCAGCCGGTCGGCCCGGCCCAGCCGGAAGGGCTGGCGCAGCTCTGGTCCCCGCCGTACCGATTTCAAAATGCAATTTGAGTAAAGCGCCGATAAGCCTGCTGGCTTCCAGGAGGCAGAGCCGCCGTCCTGCCCGACCGAAATCCAACGCGGTTAGCAGGAGAGGATTGTCAAGACTCAGTCTGAAATTTCACCTCCCTCGCCCCGCTCCCCCCGCGCTGAAAACAGCAGCGTTTAGCAGACAGAGTCCTGGAAGCGAGAGCAGCCTGCTTCGCGCGCCCGCGGGCACCATTTCCCAGCCCAGGGGAGCGCTCCGCGGCCGCATCCCCGCACGGAAACGCACTTTGACCCCGCACAGGGTGGCTAAAGCAACTTTCCAGCCGCACGCTATCGCCGGCAGCCCCGAGCCTTTTTCGGAACGGCAGCCGCTCCGTTCAGCAGCCCGTGACCACACAAGCAAATCGTTTCGGCCAGAGACGAAATCACGCACGCACGCACGCCCCACCGGCGACGGGCTCGGGGCTCTCGCGCAACGCCCTGGCCCGGGCAGGCAGAGCGGTGGCGGGTCACGCTCCTCCGCGGGGCTTTTTCGGGCGGCCCCCCCGGGCCGGACACGTAAGGGGGGCGACGGGAAGGGGTCTCCCCTCCCCGGCTCTGCCGAAGCGCAGCCCTCCCGCCCCTGCAACCGGCCCTGGAGTTACAAAGCGCTTTGCCAAGTTGGCAAGCGGCGAGTAACAGAGACGCCGAAAACGCGCCGCCCGGTCCCCAAAACAGCGAGCGTCTGGGACACAATGTCACCGCGGCGGCGAGGAAGAACAAAACGACAAAGAAAGAAACTCCAAAGAAAGGCCTCGCTGTAGGGCCGGTGCCCGGCTCCGGTTCTGCTGCCCGCCGCGCAGCCCAGGGTTAACTGCAATACGGTAAAACCTGGAAATGATTGCCAGGCACTCGGAAGCTCAGTATCTCACCATGCAACCTGGAAAATAAGCAAAGAGGAAGGAAAAAACACGATGCAGAAAGGAAAACAACCCCGAATCTTTGTGCTGAAAAGCCCTAGAAAGATTCTGTCATCACCGGAGGCTCAGCTGACGCCTCACTGCATTATCGGTGATAATTAACAGCACAGACAGACCAACTTAAATCAAAAGGACACGGCTGCTGATATAATTCAGGCTATTTATCCACCCACCATCTCGCATAACAGATATTGTGAGCGATGAAGGCATCAAATTCCAGAAACACGAAAGCGCAGGAAGCACAATCTAAATTCCAGTATAAAAAGAGAGATATTTTTCATTGCAACAGATAGCGTTAAGATTCATTACAATATTATCTAACAGCATAGCCGGGAGTTTGTAAATAAGTTTCCCTCCCCCCAACTTACCCGGCTGTATGTGTGTCTCTTGCTCTGGGCCATGCTGCCGCTGGCTTTTCTCTTTATTTTAAAGATTTATTATTTTTAGATAATGGTCTCAGTTCATGGCCAGCAGCAATTCAGCAGAGGTTTTTCCACGTTGCAGCCGATCCGCCCATCCCTGTGTCCCCCCCGGCGAGGCTCTGCCGGGTCGCACAGAAAGGGGAAAAAGCCCTTTTCTGGCAGAGGATTCTTTAATACAGGGATATACAAAAATCCAGCCCAGCTGATGGAGACTACTCTGCGCTAGCGCTGCTCCAGACTTGTCACCGGCGCTGCCAGCTCACTGGGTCCTAACGCTACCCGGCTCCTGGTGAAGCCGCAGGAGGAAAGGCAACCGGCCTCGGCTCAGCCAACGTAAGGCCCCGGCACGGCCACCGGCACGGCCACCGGCACGGCCGCCGCTCGCCCACCCGCGCCGAGGCACCAGGAAGGACAAAGCCTCCTCCTGCCGCGCGCGGGGCAGGGACCACCCCAATTCCCTCCTGCCTGGAGCCCCCGGAGCCCACCACGGCAGGGCTCGGCGTGCCACCCGCGCTCCCGCCCGTCCCCCCTTGCTAGCGCCAAGGTTTGCCCCCCGGCAGCCGCACCCCGATCTTCCCGTCCCCCCCGGGCACCGCAGCCCTCCATGGCAAAGCAGGAGGAAGAGCAACGCCGTGATGCAGGCTACCTCCCCAAAACGCCGCGTGCGGCACCCCGGCAGCGCCGGGCAAAGGTGTGCACGCAACGCGGCGCAGGCGGATGGGAGGCACGGAGACCAAACAGTTAATCGCGGGGCATTTTTTAAACGCAATAATTGTCCTTTCCCTGGCTGATCTGAATAGATGCCTAATTAAAGTCATCAGCCCCTCTTCTCAGAGCTGTCTGCGGCGTCAATTGCTGCCTGCGAAACGGCAAACGGGGCTAACGCAGGGGCTTGGGCTAACGGAGCGGGTTTGGGCTAACGCAGGGGCTTCGGCTAACGCAGGGGCCTTGGGCTAGCGGAGCAGGCTTGGGCTAACACAGGGCCTTGGGCTAACGCAGGGGGCTTGGGCTAACGCAGGGGCTTGGGCTAATGCAGGGGCTTGGGCTAACGGAGCGGGCTTGGGCTAACAGAGCGGGCTTGGGCTAACGGAGCGGGTTTGGGCTAACGCAGGGGCTTCGGCTAACGCAGGGGCCTTGGGCTAATGCAGGGGGCCTTGGGCTAACGGAGCGGGCTTGGGCTAACACAGGGGCCTTGGGCTAACGCAGGGCCTTGGGCTAAAGCAGGGGCCTTGGGCTAACGGCGTGGGCTTGGGCTAACGCAGGGGCTTGGGCTAAAGCAGGGGCTTGGGCTAACGGCATGGGCTTGGGCTAACGCAGGGGGCTTGGGCTAACGCAGGGGCCTTGGGCTAACGCAGCGGGCTTGGGCTAACACAGGGGCCTTGGGCTAACGCAGGGCCTTGGGCTACCGCAGGGGGCTTGGGCTAGCGGAGCAGGCTTGGGCTAACGCAGGGGGCTTGGGCTAACGCAGGGGCTTGGGCTAGCGCAGGGGACTTGGGCTAACGCAGGGGCCTTGGGCTAACGCAGGGGGCTTGGGCTAGCGGAGCAGGCTTGGGCTAATGCAGGGGGCTTGGGCTAGCGGAGCGGGCTTGGGCTAACGCAGGGGGCTTGGGCTAACACAGGGCCTTGGGCTAACGCAGGGCCTTGGGCTAACGCAGGGGGCTTGGGCTAACGCAGGGGCCTTGGGCTAACGCAGGGGGCTTGGGCTAACGCAGGGCCTTGGGCTAACACAGGGGCTTGGGCTAACGCAGGGGGCTTGGGCTAATGCAGGGGCCTTGGGCTAACGCAGGTGCCTTGGGCTAACGCAGGGGGCTTGGACTAACGCAGAGGCCGTGGGCTAATGCAGGGGCCTTGGGCTAACGCAGGGGCTTGGGCTAACGCAGGGGCCTTGGGCTAACGCAGGGGGCTTGGGCTAACGCAGGGGCTTGGGCTAATGCAGGGGGCTTGGGCTAACGCAGGGCCTTGGGCTAACACAGGGACTTGGGCTAACGCAGGGCCTTGGGCTAACGCAGGGGCCTTGGGCTAACGCAGGGGCCTTGGGCTAACGCAGGGGGCTTGGGCTAACGGCATGGGCTTGGGCTAACGCAGGGGCCTTGGGCTAATGCAGGGGGCTTGGGCTAACACAGGGGCCTTGGGCTAACGCAGGGCCTTGGGCTACCGCAGGGGGCTTGGGCTAGCGGAGCAGGCTTGGGCTAACCCAGGGGGCTTGGGCTAACACAGGGGCTTGGGCTAGCACAGGGGGCTTGGGCTAATGCAGGGGCCTTGGGCTAACGCAGGGGCCTTGGGCTAGCGGAGCAGGCTTGGGCTGATGCAGGGGGCTTGGGCTAGCGGAGCGGGCTTGGGCTAACGCAGGGGGCTTGGGCTAACACAGGGCCTTGGGCTAACGCAGGGGGCTTGGGCTAACGCAGGGGCCTTGGGCTAACGCAGGGCCTTGGGCTAACGCAGGGGCCTTGGGCTAACGCAGGGGGCTTGGGCTAACGCAGGGGGCTTGGGCTAACACAGGGGCCGTGGGCTAATGCAGGGGCCTTGGGCTAACGCAGGGGCCTTGGGCTAATGCAGGGGCTTGGGCTAACGCAGGGGCTTGGGCTAACACAGGGCCTTGGGCTAACGCAGGGACTTGGGCTAACGCAGGGCCTTGGGCTAACGCAGGGGGCTTGGGCTAACGCAGGGGGCTTGGGCTAACGCAGGGCCTTGGGCTAACACAGGGGCTTGGGCTAACGGAGCGGGCTTGGGCTAACGCAGGGGCCTTGGGCTAACGCAGGGCCTTCGGCTAACACAGGGGCTTGGGCTAACGGAGCGGGCTTGGGCTAACGCAGGGGCCTTGGGCTAACGCAGGGGCCTTGGGCTAACGCAGGGCCTTCGGCTAACACAGGGCCTTGGGCGAACGGAGCGGGCTTGGGCTAACACAGGGGGCTTGGGCTAGCGGAGCAGACTTGGGCTAATGCAGGGGGCTTGGGATAGCGGAGCAGGATTGGGCTAACGCAGGGGGCTTGGGCTAACGCAGGGCCTTGGGCTAACGCAGGGGCCTTGGGCAAACGCAGGGGGCTTGGGCTAACGCAGGGCCTTGGGCTAACGGAGCGGGCTTGGGCTAACACAGGGGCCTTGGGCTAACGCAGGGGCTTAGGCTAAAGCAGGGCCTTGGGCTAACGGAGCGGGCTTGAGCTAACGCAGGGGGCTTGGGCTAGCGGAGCAGACTTGGGCTAAGGCAGGGGGCTTGGGCTAGCAGAGCGGGCTTGGGCTAACGCAGGGGCTTGGGCTAACGCAGGGGCCTTGGGCTAACGCAGGGCCTTGGACTAACGCAGGGCCTTGGGCTAAAGCAGGGGCTTGGGCTAACGGCGTGGGCTTGGGCTAACGGCGTGGGCTTGGGCTAACGCAGGGGCCTTGGGCTAACGCAGGGCCTTGGGCTAACGCAGGGGCCTTGGGCTAACACAGGGGGCTTGGGCTAACGCAGGGGCCTTGGGCTAACGCAGGGGACTTGGGCTAACGCAGGGCCTTGGGCTAACGGAGCGGGCTTGGGCTAACGCAGGGGGCTTGGGCTAACGCAGGGGCCGTGGGCTAATGCAGGGGCCGTGGGCTAATGCAGGGGCCTTGGGCTAACGCAGGGGCCTTGGGCTAACGCAGGGCCTTGGGCGAATGCAGGGGCCTTGGGCTAACGCAGGGGCCTTGGGCTAACGGAGCGGGTTTGGGCTAACACAGGGGGCTTGGGCTAACGCAGGGGGCTTGGGCTAACGCAGGGGCCTTGGGCTAACGCAGGGAGCTTGGGCTAATGCAGGGGCCTTGGGCTAATGCAGGGACTTGGGCTAACGCAGGGGCTTGGGCTAATGCAGGGGGCTTGGGCTAACGCAGGGGCCTTGGGCTAACGCAGCGGGCTTGGGCTAACGCAGGGCCTTGGGCTAACACAGGGGCTTGGGCTAATGCGGGGGCCTTGGGCCAACGCAGGGCCTTGGGCTAACGCAGGGCCTTGGGCTAACGCAGGTGCCTTGGGCTAACGCGGGGGGCTTGGGCCAACGCAGGGCCTTGGGCTAACGCAGGTGCCTTGGGCTAACGCAGGGCCTTGGGCTAACACAGGGACTTGGGCTAACGCAGGGCCTTGGGCTAACGCAGGGGCCTTGGGCTAACGCAGGGGGCTTGGGCTAACGGAGCGGGCTTGGGCTAACGCAGGGGCCTTGGGCTAACGCAGGGCCTTCGGCTAACACAGGGGCTTGGGCTAACGGAGCGGGCTTGGGCTAACGCAGGGGCCTTGGGCTAACGCAGGGCCTTCGGCTAACACAGGGCCTTGGGCGAACGGAGCGGGCTTGGGCTAACGCAGGGGGCTTGGGCTAGCGGAGCAGACTTGGGATAATGCAGGGGGCTTGGGCTAGCGGAGCAGGCTTGGGCTAACGCAGGGGGCTTGGGCTAACGCAGGGGCCTTGGGCTAACGCAGGGGGCTTGGGCTAACGCAGGGGGCTTGGGCTAACACAGGGCCTTGGGCTAACGCAGGGGCCTTGGGCTAACGCGGGGGGCTTGGGCTAACACAGGGCCTTGGGCTAACGCAGGGGGCTTGGGCTAACGCAGGGCCTTGGGCTAACGCAGGGGGCTTGGGCTAACGCAGGGGCCTTGGGCTAACGCAGGGGCTTGGGCTAACGCAGCGGGCTTGGGCTAACGCAGGGGGCTTGGGCTAACGCGGGGGCCTTGGGGTAATGCGGGGGCCTTGGGCCAACGCAGGGCCTTGGGCTAACGCAGGGCCTTGGGCTAACGCAGGGGCTTGGGCTAACGCAGGGGCCTTGGGCTAACGCAGGGCCTTGGGCGAACGCAGGGGCCTTGGGCTAACGGAGTGGGCTTGGGCTAACGGAGCGGGTTTGGGCTAACACAGGGGGCTTGGGCTAACGCAGGGGGCTTGGGCGAACGCAGGGCCTTGGGCGAACGCAGGGCCTTGGGCTAACACAGGGCCTTGGGCTAACGCAGGGGCCTTGGGCTAACGCAGGGGCCTTGGGCTAACGGAGCGGGCTTGGGCTAACGCAGGGGCCTTGGCCTAACGGAGTGGGCTTGGGCTAACGGAGCGGGTTTGGGCTAACACAGGGGGCTTGGGCTAACGCGGGGGCCTTGGGGTAATGCGGGGGTCTTGGGCCAACGCAGGGCCTTGGGCTAACGCAGGGGGCCTTGGGCTAACACAGGGCCTTGGGCTAACGCAGGGGCTTGGGCTAACGCAGGGGCCTTGGGCTAACGCAGGGCCTTGGGCGAACGCAGGGGCCTTGGGCTAACGGAGTGGGCTTGGGCTAACGGAGCGGGTTTGGGCTAACACAGGGGGCTTGGGCTAACACAGGGGGCTTGGACTAACGCAGGGCCTTGGGCTAACGCAGGGGCCTTGGGCTAACGCAGGGGCCTTGGGCTAACGCAGGGCCTTGGGCTAACGGTGCGGGTTTGGGCTAACACAGGGGCCTTGGGCTAACGCAGGGGCTTGGGCTAAAGCAGGGCCTTGGGCTAAAGCAGGGGCTTGGGCTAACGGCGTGGGCTTGGGCTAACGCAGGGGCCTTGGGCTAACACAGGGGGCTTGGGCTAACGCAGGGGGCTTGGGCTAACGCGGGACCTTGGGCTAACGCGGGACCTTGGGCTAACGCGGGACCTTGGGCTAACGCAGGGGCTTGGGCTAACACAGGGGCCTTGGGCTAACGCAGGGGCCTTGGGCTAACGCAGGGGGCTTGGGCTAACGCAGGGGCCTTGGGCTAACGCGGGACCTTGGGCTAACGCGGGACCTTGGGCTAACGCGGGACCTTGGGCTAACGCAGGGGGCTTGGGCTAACACAGGGGCCTTGGGCTAACGCGGGACCTTGGGCTAACGCGGGACCTTGGGCTAACGCGGGACCTTGGGCTAACGCAGGGGGCTTGGGCTAACACAGGGGCCTTGGGCTAACGCAGGGCCTTGGGCTAACGCAGGGGGCTTGGGCTAACGCAGGGGCCTTGGGCTAACGCAGGGGGCTTGGGCTAACGCAGGGGCTTGGGCTAACGCAGCGGGCTTGGGCTAACGCAGGGGGCTTGGGCTAACGCGGGGGCCTTGGGCTAACGCAGGGGGCTTGGGCTAACACAGGGGCCTTGGGCTAACACAGGGCCTTGGGCTAACGCAGGGGCCTTGGGCTAACGCAGGGCCTTGGGCTAACGCAGGGGGCTTGGGCTAACGCAGGGGCCTTGGGCTAACACAGGGGCCTTGGGCTAACGCAGGGGCTTGGGCTAACGCAGCGGGCTTGGGCTAACGCAGGGGCTTGGGCTAACGCGGGGGCCTTGGGGTAATGCAGGGCCTTGGGCTAACGCAGGGGGCCTTGGGCTAACGGAGCGGGCTTGGGCTAACGCAGGGGCCTTGGGCTAACGCAGGGCCTTGGGCGAACGCAGGGCCTTGGGCTAACGCAGGGCCTTGGGCTAACACAGGGCCTTGGGCTAACGCAGGGGGCCTTGGGCTAACGCAGGGGCCTTGGGCTAACGCAGGGCCTTGGGCGAACGCAGGGGCCTTGGGCTAACGGAATGGGCTTGGGCTAACGGAGCGGGTTTGGGCTAACACAGGGGGCTTGGGCTAACGCAGGGGGCTTGGACTAACGCAGGGCCTTGGGCTAACGCAGGGGCCTTGGGCTAACGCAGGGGCCTTGGGCTAACGCAGGGCCTTGGGCTAACGGAGCGGGTTTGGGCTAACGCAGGGGCCTTGGGCTAAAGCAGGGGCTTGGGCTAACGGCGTGGGCTTGGGCTAACGCAGGGGCCTTGGGCTAACACAGGGGGCTTGGGCTAACGCAGGGGGGTTGGGCTAACGCGGGACCTTGGGCTAACGCGGGACCTTGGGCTAACGCGGGACCTTGGGCTAACGCAGGGGGCTTGGGCTAACACAGGGGCCTTGGGCTAATGCAGGGGCCTTGGGCTAACGCAGGGGGCTTGGGCTAACGCAGGGGGCTTGGGCTAACGCAGGGGGCTTGGGCTAACGCAGGGCCTTGGGCTAACGCAGGGGCCTTGGGCTAACGCAGGGGCCTTGGGCTAACGCAGGGCCTTGGGCTAACGCAGGGAGCTTGGGCTAATGCAGGGGCCTTGGGCTAATGCAGGGGCTTGGGCTAACGCAGGGGCTTGGGCTAACGCGGGGGGCTTGGGCTAAAGCAGGGCCTTGGGCTAACGCAGGGGGGCTTGGGCTAACGCAGGGGCTTGGGCTAACGCAGGGCCTTGGGGTAACACAGGGCCTTGGGCTAATGGAGCGGGCTTGGGCTAACGCAGGGGCTTGGGCTAACGCAGGGGCTTAGGCTAAAGCAGGGCCTTGGGCTAACGGAGCGGGCTTGAGCTAACGCAGTGGGCTTGGGCTAGTGGAGCAGACTTGGGCTAAGGCAGGGGGCTTGGGCTAGCGGAGCGGCCTTGGGCTAACGCAGGGGCCTTGGGCTAACGCAGGGCCTTGGGCTAACGCAGGGACTTGGGCTAACGCAGGGCCTTGGGCTAACGCAGGGGGCTTGGGCTAACGCAGGGCCTTGGGCTAACGGAGCGGGCTTGGGCTAACGCAGGGGCCTTGGGCTAACGCAGGGGCTTGGGCTAACGCAGGGGCCTTGGGCTAACGCAGGGGGCCTTGGGCTAACGGAGCGAGCTTGGGCTAACGCAGGGGCCTTGGGCTAACGCAGGGCCTTGGGCTAACGCAGGGGCCTTGGGCTAACGCAGGGCCTTGGGCTAACGCAGGGAGCTTGGGCTAATGCAGGGGCCTTGGGCTAATGCAGGGGCTTGGGCTAACGCAGGGGCTTGGGCTAACGCGGGGGCCTTGGGCTAATGCGGGGGCCTTGGTCCAACGCAGGGCCTTGGGCTAACGCAGGGCCTTGGGCTAACGCAGGTGCCTTGGGCTAACGCGGGGGGCTTGGGCTAAAGCAGGGCCTTGGGCTAACGCAGGGGGGCTTGGGCTAACGCAGGGGCTTGGGCTAACACAGGGCCTTGGGCTAACACAGGGCCTTGGGCTAATGGAGCGGGCTTGGGCTAACGCAGGGGCTTGGGCTAACGCAGGGCCTTCGGCTAACACAGGGCCTTGGGCTAACGCAGGGGGCCTTGGGCTAACGGAGCGAGCTTGGGCTAACGCAGGGGCCTTGGGCTAACGCAGGGCCTTGGGCTAACACAGGGACTTGGGCTAACGCAGGGCCTTGGGCTAACGCAGGGGCCTTGGGCTAACGCAGGGGCCTTGGGCTAACGCGGGGCCTTGGGCTAACGCAGGGGCCTTGGGCTAACGCAGGGGCCTTGGGCTAACGGAGCGGGCTTGGGCTAACGCAGGGGCCTTGGCCTAACGGAGTGGGCTTGGGCTAACGGAGCGGGTTTGGGCTAACACAGGGGGCTTGGGCTAACGCAGGGGCCTTGGGCTAACGCAGGGACTTGGGCTATCGGAGCGGGCTTGGGCTAACACAGGGGCCTTGGGATAACGCGGGGCCTTGGGCTAACGCAGGGCCTTGGGCTAAAGCAGGGGCTTGGGCTAACGGCGTGGGCTTGGGCTAACGGCGTGGGCTTGGGCTAACGCAGGGGCCTTGGGCTAACACAGGGGGCTTGGGCTAACGCAGGGGCCTTGGGGTAATGCGGGGGCCTTGGGCCAACGCAGGGCCTTGGGCTAACGGAGCGGGCTTGGGCTAACGCAGGTGCCTTGGGCTAACGCAGGGGCTTGGGCTAATGCAGGTGCCTTGGGCTAACGCGGGGGGCTTGGGCTAACGCGGGGGGCTTGGGCTAACGCAGGGCCTTGGGCTAACGCAGGGCCTTGGGCTAACGGAGTGGGCTTGGGCTAACGGAGCGGGTTTGGGCTAACACAGGGGGCTTGGGCTAACGCAGGGGGCTTGGGCTAACGCAGGGGCCTTGGGCTAACGCAGGGAGCTTGGGCTAATGCAGGGGCCTTGGGCTAATGCAGGGACTTGGGCTAACGCAGGGGCTTGGGCTAATGCAGGGGGCTTGGGCTAACGCAGGGGCCTTGGGCTAACGCAGCGGGCTTGGGCTAACACAGGGGCCTTGGGCTAAGGCGGGGGCCTTGGGCTAATGCGGGGGCCTTGGGCCAACGCAGGGCCTTGGGCTAACGCAGGGCCTTGGGCTAACGCAGGTGCCTTGGGCTAACGCGGGGGGCTTGGGCCAACGCAGGGCCTTGGGCTAACGCAGGTGCCTTGGGCTAACGCAGGGCCTTGGGCTAACGCAGGGGACTTGGGCTAACGCAGGGGGCTTGGGCTAACGCAGGGCCTTGGGCTAACACAGGGGCTTGGGCTAACGGAGCGGGCTTGGGCTAACGCAGGGGCCTTGGGCTAACGCAGGGCCTTCGGCTAACACAGGGGCTTGGGCTAACAGAGCGGGCTTGGGCTAACGCAGGGGCCTTGGGCTAACGCAGGGCCTTCGGCTAACACAGGTCCTTGGGCGAACAGAGCGGGCTTGGGCTAACGCAGGGGGCTTGGGCTAGCGGAGCAGACTTGGGCGAATGCAGGGGGCTTGGGGTAGCGGAGCAGGCTTGGGCTAACGCAGGGGGCTTGGGCTAACGCAGGGGCCTTGGGCTAACGCAGGGGGCTTGGGCTAACGCAGGGGCCTTGGGCTAACGCAGGGGCCTTGGGCTAACGCAGGGGCTTGGGCTAACGCAGGGGGCTTGGGCTAACGCGGGGGCCTTGGGATAATGCGGGGGCCTTGGGCCAACGCAGGGCCTTGGGCTAACGCAGGGGGCCTTGGGCTAACGGAGCGGGCTTGGGCTAACGCAGGGGCCTTGGGCCAACGCAGGGCCTTGGGCTAACGCAGGGCCTTGGGCTAACGCAGGGGCCTTGTGCTAACGTAGGGCCTTGGGCGAACACAGGGGCCTTGGGCTAACGGAGTGGGCTTGGGCTAACGGAGCGGGTTTGGGCTAACACAGGGGGCTTGGGCTAACGCAGGGGGCTTGGACTAACGCAGGGCCTTGGGCTAACGCAGGGGCCTTGGGCTAACGCAGGGGCCTTGGGCTAACGGAGCGGGTTTGGGCTAACACAGGGGCCTTGGGCTAACGCAGGGGCTTGGGCTAAAGCAGGGCCTTGGGCTAAAGCAGGGGCTTGGGCTAACGGCGTGGGCTTGGGCTAACGCAGGGGCCTTGGGCTAACACAGGGGGCTTGGGCTAACACAGGGGGCTTGGGCTAACGCGGGACCTTGGGCTAACGCGGGACCTTGGGCTAACGCGGGAGCTTGGGCTAACGCAGGGGGCTTGGGCTAACACAGGGGCCTTGGGCTAACGCAGGGGCCTTGGGCTAACGCAGGGGGCTTGGGCTAACGCAGGGCCTTGGGCTAACGCAGGGGCCTTGGGCTAACGCAGGGGCCTTGGGCTAACGCAGGGCCTTGGGCTAACGCAGTGGGCTTGGGCTAACGCAGGGGCCTTGGGCTAACGCAGGGAGCTTGGGCTAATGCAGGGGCCTTGGGCTAATGCAGGGGCTTGGGCTAACGCAGGGGCTTTGGCTAACGCGGGGGCCTTGGGCTAATGCGGGGGCCTTGGGCCAACGCAGGGCCTTGGGCTAACGCAGGTGCCTTGGGCTAACGCGGGGGGCTTGGGCTAACGCAGGGCCTTGGGCTAACGCAGGGGGGCTTGGGCTAACGCAGGGGCTTGGGCTAACACAGGGCCTTGGGCTAACACAGGGCCTTGGGCTAACGCAGGGGGCTTGGGCTAACGCAGGGCCTTGGGCTAACGCAGGGCCTTGGGCTAATGGAGCGGGCTTGGGCTAACGCAGGGGCTTGGGCTAACGCAGGGGGCTTGGGCTAACGCAGGGGCTTGGGCTAACGCAGGGGCCTTGGGCTAAAGCAGGGGCCTTGGGCTAAAGCAGGGGCCTTGGGCTAATGCAGGGGCCTTGGGCTAACTCAGGGCCTTGGGCTAACGCAGGTGCCTTGGTCTAACGCGGGGGGCTTGGGCTAACGCAGGGGGCTTGGGCTAACGCAGGGCCTTGGGCTAACGGAGCGGGCTTGGGCTAACGCAGGGGCCTTGGGCTAATGCAGGGCCTTGGGCTAACGCAGGGGCCTTGGGCTAATGTGGGGGGCTTGGGCTAACTCAGGGCCTTGGGCTAACGGAGCGGGTTTGGGCTAACACAGGGGCCTTGGGCTAACACAGGGGGCTTGGGCTAACGCAGGGCCTTGGGCTAACGCGGGGGGCTTGGGCTAACGCGGGGGCCTTGGGCTAACGCAGTGGACTTGGGCTAACGCAGGGGCCTTGGGCTAACGCAGGGGCCTTGGGCTAACGCAGGGGGCTTGGGCTAACGCAGCGGGCTTGGGCTAACGCAGGGGGCTTGGGCTAACGCGGGGGCCTTGGGGTAATGCGGGGGCCTTGGGCCAACGCAGGGCCTTGGGCTAACGCAGGGGCCTTGGGCTAACGCAGGTGCCTTGGGCTAACGCAGGGGCTTGGGCTAATGCAGGTGCCTTGGGCTAACGCGGGGGGCTTGGGCTAACGCGGGGGGCTTGGGCTAACGCAGGGCCTTGGGCTAACGCAGGGCCTTGGGCTAACACAGGGCCTTGGGCTAACGGAGCGGGCTTGGGCTAACGCGGGGGGCTTGGGCTAACGCAGGGCCTTGGGCTAACGCAGGGGCCTTGGGCTAACGCAGGGCCTTGGGCTAACGCAGGGCCTTGGGCTAACGCAGGTGCCTTGGGCTAACGCAGGGCCTTGGGCTAACGCAGGGGCCTTGGGCTAACGCAGGGGGCTTGGGCTAACGCAGGGCCTTGGGCTAACGCGGTGGGCTTGGGCTAACGCGGGGGGCTTGGGCTAACGCGGGGGCCTTGGGCTAACGCAGTGGACTTGGGCTAACGCAGGGGCCTTGGGCTAACGCAGGGGCCTTGGGCTAACGCAGCGGGCTTGGGCTAACGCAGCGGGCTTGGGCTAACGCAGGGGCCTTGGGCCAACGCAGGGCCTTGGACTAACGCAGGGCCTTGGGCTAACGCAGGGGCTTGGGCTAATGCAGGTGCCTTGGGCTAACGCGGGGGGCTTGGGCTAACGCGGGGGGCTTGGGCTAACGCAGGGCCTTGGGCTAACACAGGGCCTTGGGCTAACGGAGCGGGCTTGAGCTAACGCGGGGGGCTTGGGCTAACGCAGGGCCTTGGGCTAACGCAGGGGCCTTGGGCTAACGCAGGGGCCTTGGGCTAACGCAGGGGCCTTGGGCTAACGCAGGGGCTTGGGCTAACGCGGGGGGCTTGGGCTAACGCAGGGGCCTTGGGCTAACGCAGGGGCCTTGGGCTAGCCCCTGTGCCCAGCCGCCTCGTGCTGCAGCTCCCTCCACGGCTGCGAGACACCAGCACCCACGGCAGCCCGGGACCCTGCGCCCAGCCGTGTGCCCCCCGGGACGCCACCGCACGCGGCCGTCTCCCAAACAGGGGCCGCACCATGAATTTTTATGACCGTTCGCATCCAATTTAGCGCCCGATCGCAGTGACCGTGAAGGCGGCAACGAGCGACCTGAAGGGAAAGAACCAGCGTCACCGGGAAGTTTTGAAAAGCGTGAAGAGGAACCTGCTAGGGGAATCCTCGACAGGTCAACGCGGGGGCTGGACCTTTCAAAATATTTGTGTTAACGAACGTATCCTCTGGTCCCTTACCTCCTGCGCGGCTGCGGATGACTCCTAAGTATTCTGTGAAAGGCAAGCAAGAACCACAAGCTTCGCATCAGCCATCTTAATGCCCGTACCCTGTGCCGAAATTTTGCTTTAGGAACTGTAAGTCAGAAAAGCTTGAAACCACAGATACGCACCAAAAAAAGCGGAGCGCGGCACGGAACGGGGGGCGGCACATTCAGGTAGAGGAAGACCAGAACGTCTTACAGAACGAAGTCGGTGGCCTTCAAGGATACAGCAATTGCATCCAAGGGAACGCGCCTGAAGACGCGCAGCCGGGGATGAACAACAAAACGCTTCGCTAGAAACTCGGCCTCTATCAACCGCGGGGACAAGCAAGAACTGGAGCAGAGCAACCCCCAGGCTGATCCCCAGAGCCCTGCAAACAAGGAAACGGCCGCACCCGCCCGGCACAGCGGGAGAGGCACTCCCCGCCGGCCGGGAAAACCCTGCCACGGCTCCAGGAGCTCCACCAGACTGCTTTGAGAAGCTGCAGGGTTTTCGGTCAAAGGGCAATTATATTTCTCACGCAAAGCAAAGGTTAAATTATCTGTTAGATAAGCAACACCGCCGTCAACAAACCTACTCCACGTTACTCCAGACGGGCAGCACAAAGGGAAATCACAGAATCATCGAATCGCTTTAGGTTGGAAAAGCCCTTTAAGATCACCCAGTCCAACCATTAACCTACACTACCAAGTCCACACTAAACCAGTCAAGGGTAGACCAGACTGAACCATGTCCCCAAGTGCCACCTCTGCCCGTTTTTTGAACGCTTCCAGGGATGGGGACTCCCCCACCTCTCTGGGCAGCCTGTTCCAATGCTTGACTACCCTTTCCGTGAAGAAATTTTTCCTAATATCCAACCTAAACCTCCCCTGGCGCAGCTTAGAGCCCATTTCCTCTCATCCTAAAAAAAGTTGAAGCCTGTCCATCACTTCCTAAGCAGTCTTCTGCAGAGATACGGATGTCTGAGCTGAAGTCGTTTTTCCCCTTCTCTACGCCGTTTGAAAGGAAACAGCTACACACGCGGAAATCCAACCCAAAAGTCTGTGAGAAAGTTACAAAAAGGCAAGAGTACCTTCCCCTTCCTCTCAACTCTGTCAGCTCCAGGCGAGGTCAAGGACATCAGATGCCAAAACCTGCATTACTTGAACAAAACCCGTGTCAGACACAACCAGAACCAGTCGAACACAACGAAGTTACAAAAAATAAGGCTCAGCTAGCCCGCGCCCGCGCGGCAGGAGGAACCCGCTCTCCAGCCTCCGCCTTCCCACGCCTTACGAATATTTTTTTGCATCTGCACAACCTGTCCGGCTTGTGCCTGGAGTCCTCCCAAAGCTCTCCAGGAAAACCTCCAGCCCGGAGGAGGCCAGGCCAAACCACAGCGATGGCCAGAAGAGCGGAACGCAAAGCAACGCCAACGAGAGCTGGAGAGACCAGAGGGTGACAGAACCATAGAACAGAACCATCGGATCGTTGAGGTTGGAAAGGACCTTTAGGATCATCCAGTCCAACCATTGACCTGACGCTGCCAAGGCCACACTGATGCGCTGGCTGAGCAGACACGGGCAGTCTGTCCCACGTCAGGTCGCTCTGTCTGTCTCTACCGAGCGCAATACGACCAAAGCCGGCCGCTTTGGGGGGGTCACGGTACTCCCCCTGCACTGATCCGTCAACGAAAGGAGGAGGGGTGGGAGGCATCGCTGCTGCAGCCCCCGGCAGCAAAGGTGGCTTCGGAGCACGGGGGGGGGGTCTCTCCTGTTCATGCTGCAGACAAATCCAACAGTTGTGGGTCAAAATAAAAAAAAAAAAGGACTAAAAATACCCCTTCTGTCAACCTGCCCTCATTCCTCTACAAGGACTGCGTCGGGGCTCCCTGCTCTGCTCAGGCTCACAAGACTAGCACTCCTTTGGTTCCTCTCTAATAAATATTAAAACCAAATTTTTCCCTTTCAGAAAAATCCATCAAGTGCTTTTGACCGCAGACAGAAGTACCACCTGCGGCTTCGGAAGTCTCCAGCAACTCACTGCCAGAACCTGGGAGGTTACGCTGGAGAAAACATCACCGTATTTCACCTTTTCCTAATATTCCCTGCAGCCACAGCCGGCCACGGTTAAGACAGGCTCCTGGCCAGGACGGACTCTCGCTCTGCCCCAGAGCAGGCACCGCGCCGTGCTCTTCTCCAGCCCGAACCACATCTGCTCCATGTAACGTTTATTTTTCCCTTTTTAGCCAAGGTTCGCTGGATTTCACCAACGAGGGAGCTACCTACAGGCTGCATCTCCGCAGATCCAGGCAAGCCCCGACCTCTTCCCTCAGCCCGGGAGACGCAGCAGCGCATTTCAGAGTCTCCGGGAGGCTGGAAGTCCGGCACATGCCCGGCCGCAGAGCCCTGCGTGCGGCTCGGCTTCAGCCCTGGCTCAGGAGCAGAGGTTGCCACTTGCCTGCCCCGGAGCAACAGCAGCAAAGAAGCTCGAGGGGGGTCTGCCAGCGCGCTGCCCCGTGGCCAAGCGTCCCTCCTGCTGCAGGGCTGCAGGGGCAGGGAAGCTCCCGGCTGCGCGGGAGCAGGGCTCCGCAGGGTCGCTGGAGCACGTGGGAGCAACCGCGCTCCCCCGAGGCACGGGCTGCCCGCCGCGGGGTCAAACCGCGCTCCCCCAATGCACGGGCTGCCCGCCGTGGGGTCCAACCGCGCTCCCCCGAGGCACGGGCTGCCCGCCGTGGGGACCAACCGCGCTCCCCCAATGCACGGGCTGCCCGCCGTGGGGTGAAACCGTGCTCCCCCGAGGCACGGGCTGCCCGCCGTGGGGTCCAACCGCGCTCCCCCAATGCACGGGCTGCCCGCCGTGGGGTCCAACCGCGCTCCCCCCAATGCACGGGCTGCCCGCCGCGGGGTCGAACCGCGCTCCCCCAATGCACGGGCTGCCCGCCGTGGGGTCGAACCGCGCTCCCCCAATGCACGGGCTGCCCGCCGTGGGGTCCAACCGCGCTCCCCCGAGGCACGGGCTGCCCGCCGCGGGGTCCAACCGCGCTCCCCCAATGCACGGGCTGCCCGCCGTGGGGTCCAACCGCGCTCCCCCGAGGCACGGGCTGCCCGCCGTGGGGTGGAACCGCGCTCCCCCAATGCACGGGCTGCCCGCCGCGGGGTCCAACCGCGCTCCCCCAAAGCACGGGCTGCCCGCCGCGGGGTGAAACCGCGCTCCCCCAATGCACGGGCTGCCCGCCGTGGGGTGGAACCGCGCTCCCCCAATGCACGGGCTGCCCGCCGTGGGGTGGAACCGCGCTCCCCCGAGGCACGGGCTGCCCGCGGCGGGGCTCAGCCGGTCAGCACACACGCGGGATCGGACGACGGCAGGGTAACTCAGAGCCGCGTCCCCGCTCCGAAGAGAAACCCGTCAGCGGCGCTGGGGATGCGAGGAGCCCCGGGGGAAGCGCCGATTCGGGCTGCTTTCACACATTTAGTTTAATACAAGAGGAAAAGGGCTCCTGCGATCAAGGCGCGGGACAGGCTCAGGAAATCTGGAATCTAAATACCAAATTTTTTTTTCTGTGTTCCTGTGCGACCTCTGGGCCCGCGAGGTGCGGCACGAGAGGCGTGAGAAGGGTGGGCACGGCCCCTGGCCAAAGAGGGGGCACAGCCGCCTCGCACAGCCGCCTGCAGGGCCCTAACCCCGCAGAGCGAGGGCGGTGTTCGTATTCCGAGGAAGGGCCGGAAGGGCAGGCAGGGAAATCGAGTGAAAGAAACCCTTTCTCTAAGTACGAAGAAAACTGGGAAACAGCCACAGAATTTCACAGGGACTTTAGAAAAGCGCAGAAGGGGGAACGGTGCTGCGGCAGCCTGGGAACGGGTGAGGTGCGACACTTCCCCCTCCCAAGGGACGGGAACTTCCCGCTGTCCTTCCCGCAGAGCCCTAGGAATAACAGGATATATGCTGAAACAAACAAAAAACAGCGATTATCAGGAAAGCTTTCCTCCCAGCAAGACCAGCTGCAGCTGGAAGAGCATTTTTTCATTTAAAAAGAAAACTACAAACGCTACACAACTGATTTCTCCCTCCTCCCTGCTCCTAGAGTTTTCCAGGTTAAACCTGAAGCGCAAGGGGATTTTTTTTTCCCCACACACACACATTTTTCCCCCCGAAAGCATCCCTGCAGAGCCCACTCCACCAGTCAGCTCGGCAGCCGAGGGCTGACACCCAGCCCACCCGCCGGAGCTCCCGTCGCCGGCATCAAGGTGCAAACCTGCGGCACACCGCCCGATTTCCCCACGGCGTCACCACAGACGCAGCAGCGACGGAAATCAAACCCCGGTGAACGAAGCAACGCGAAGGAGTATGCAAGGAAGGTATTTCCAGCAAGAATGCATACTGAATTTCTAATTAATACCCAATTAGGGCCTCGTTATAGTTTCAATGGAAATCTAAAAACCGTTATGCAAAACTTGAAAACATTTTACCTTTAAAACAAGGCTGTGATTAACCCCAAGGACAATAAGTCCGCGACAATTTTCAGCCTCCACAGCCCATGCAAAAGCTGCAACCAAAGGAAGGGGAAGAAGCCTCCGTTTCAGGTCACTTAAAGCTAAATTTCTTCACGGAAAGGGTGGTCAAGCATTGGACCAGGCTGCCCAGAGAGGTGGGGGAGTCCCCATCCCTGGAGGGGTTCAAAAAACGGGCAGAGGTGGCACTGGGGGACATGGTTCAGTCTGGGCTACCCTTGACTGGTTTGGTGTGGACTTGGTAGTGTAGGTTAATGGTTGGACTGGATGATCTTAAAGGGCTTTGCCAACCTAAACGATTCTAGGATTCTATGATTCCCAGCCCAGATCCCTGCTTTTCCTGACTCTGCCGGCGGGTCTGTTGCCTGCCAAAAGGCGCTGCGCCCACCCACCCTCCTCCTCCTCCCCCCCTCGCAGCTGGAACGCCGCGGGCAGAAGGCGGGGGACGCGCGGAGGCCGCTTGGCTGCGGCGCTGGGGGGTCTTCACAGCCCCAGGCCACGACGAGGACAGAAAAGATACCAACGCCAGCCCTTCGCACTGAGACTTCCTACTGAAATAAGTACAAACAAAAAAGCAAGAGCCTTTGAAAATGAGTTTGTGGACCAAACGTTAAGGTCACTGTTTTGCCGACCAGGAGGATACAACATCGACGCTTTCGAGGAGATACCGTCTCTTAGCCCAGCAGAGTTACGCAGCGCCATTCCCCGACGGGGAGCAAAATTTTTTAGGACAAGAGGAAATGGGCTCAAGCTGCGCCAGGGGAGGTTTAGGTTGGAAATTAGGAAAAATTTCTTTACGGAAAGGGTGGTCAAGCATTGGAACAGGCTGCCCAGAGAGGTGGGGGAGTCCCCAGCTCTGGAAGTGTTCACAAAACGGGCAGAGGTGGCACTTGGGGACATGGTTCAGTCTGGTCTACCCTTGACTGGTTTAGTGTGGGCTTGGTAGTGTAGGTTAATGGTTGGACTGGGTGATCTTAAAGGGCTTTTCCAACCTCAACGATTCTAGGATTCGATGATTCTATGATTTTCCGTTTTCATTTCTCATGCGCTACGTGGACTTTGCATGAAAATTAAAACTTGATGGAAAGACGAGAATCCAAGGTTAGGCAGCAGTTTTATTAGTTAACTGGAAGCGCACTACACAGGGATACGTAGAGCTTTCTGTAATTACAGCGCTTTGAGACAGTCTTAAGCAATCGGTGCGAACAAGAAAAAGAGCCGTAAGGTGAAGCTGGCTGTTGGCTGCTGCAGCCTCCGTAGGACCAGTAGATTTTGGCCCAAAGCCGGCTCTACAGAGAGAAAAACAGTTTAATTTTTTCTCCCAACTCAGACACTGTCGTTTTGGATGAACTGCTCTTTCAACCAAACAAAATAACTGCGATGAATAAGTCTTCCTGGCACTTCCAGAGGCTGCCACCGCTACCAGAAACTACAGCACCCCCTTTTCCACCCTATTTTCCGATTCATCTCAAAGCTTTGAAATAAACGTACTGTTTTAACATTTAGTTTAGCAACTCATAGGAAGCGTCAGCCTGAACAAAGGCCACGGTCTCAGCTCGTACTGCCCGATCCCCACCTGCGCTGAAGGCCGCTGCTGCCCAGGTCGTCTCACAACCGCACGGACAAACCCCAAGCCCCTGGTAGACGCGGGCGCGGTTTATTCCCCAGCACCATCAGCGGCTGGGCGAGCAGATCACCTGCCTCCGGACCCAACCTCACCTTTCAGAGAACCCACAAGAAGATGTCTGGTTATAAAAGGGCACCGTGCATCCCAAGCAGGGACGGTTCCAGCAGAGCTCCTTGCACCCTTGGTGCCGGAGAGGCACGACTGCAGAGCGAGCACAGGGACAGGCAAAGGCCGTGCGCGGAGCAGGGGCCGGCACGCCGGGGAAGGGAGCAGTAACCCCAGCACGGCCCCTCCTCAGGCACCGAGGTATTTATCAGGCAATAACACGCACCGTAAAAGCTGCCTCTGTGTGTGTTCACAAATCCAACTCGGAGGATCTCAGGAGACGAGTATCCGCACGGCAGACCGAGCGAGATCAGCCCGGGGCATACTTCACACGTCCCGGTCGTTCTTGCCCAAGTCTGGGGCAATCTTCACGCGCCTGCAAAAAAAAAAAGCGGCAAACGTTACAGGTCTCCAGGCATCACCCTTCGCGGGCGGGTCCCCGGCGCCGCACCGCCCGCCCTCCCCAGGGACGCGGGCCGTCCCGCCGGCCGTTCGCGGCCGCCGCTTTATTGGGACCACAACGATCGTCCGGTAGCTGCCCAAACCCTCGAAGCAATACTCATCATTACAGACAAACTATCATAAAAAGGCCAAAGAATACTCAATTTAAAACCTTCAGACTTTTTGCTGAAATCTAGGATAAGAAACGGTCCGCACGCCAAGTAGCTTGAACACTGACAGCTTATTCAGCAGCAAACCGAGCAGGAAGTTTAAAAAACTTCAGAAAACTCCCCACTATTTACTTAGGAAGCGCAAAACGCCATCTCAGTGTATTTATATATTTTTTTAAATGTGTATATACACACACATCTCCCCATGAAATTGCCCTAGCCAAGCTTCTTCTTGATTTATAAGCAGCTTAGCCTTCCATCAAACTTGTGTTCAGAAAAGAAATTCTAAAAACGGCACTCCAGGCTTCTGCCTTTACTGTGTCAATATAAATCCAGATCGCGTTTGCCGAGTTTAAGGCTTTTTTAATTAAACTCTAAGCTATGCATATTCTCCCAGGCGACCTGAAAGTCAGCCTGGGTCCTTTTCTGCCCTCGCCGGAGAAGTGGGAAGATTGCAAGGAGAGCTTGATCTGCCCGGCTGTACCCGTGCCAGCTCCCTCCTCTTCCAGGTTTGCTCTCGGTTCGGCGCGAGGGGCAGGCGCACGAAAGGCAAATTCCAGCCCTGCAGCTGCTGCAAGAGCCGGAGCGAATCTCAGCTCCAGCTCCTGTCCCAGCACCGCGAGCAGGCGCACAATCTTATTTCTACCTCCCAAGGAAGAGGCCAATAATACAGAGGAAAACCTGCCGAGCTGTTAAAAACCTTAATTAAAGTTCTGCTTTGCAGTGACACCCAATAACGAATGACGGATACCGCGCTGTTGTAGCGAGGCTGAAGCCCACCACGCTGACCAGCGCCGCCCCACGAATTCCCGGTGCTTTCCATGCATCCGTATCCCGGCGCGTCCCGTTTTATCTTTAGACCGTCATCTTTTTGGAGCGCGGGGCATCGCCTGCCCTGTCCCCGCACACCTCCAGCGCAGGAAGGTTCTCGTCCGCAGCTCGGGCTGCTGCGGAGCGCAGTAACTAACGCAGGCGCTTGGCCAGCCACGCAACCCGTGGCGTCCACCGCCTAAAATAAAGCACCTTAGCCCGTGCCGCTTGTACACGACATAAAGCGACGCGTTTTGGCGTTTGAACCACGACTGCGCGACGACACGGGACGGGGCTTGCAGGGAGAGGCAACGCTTTTGATGAGAAAGCAAGAAAGCACCCAAGCCTCGTGCCCCCGCGCCCCGGTGCCGGCACGGCCCCCGGGACACGACAGCGGCTCTCCCGCTGAAGGCCACGCCAAGCGCCAGGAGAAAGTTTTCCGGACCCCCTTGCCTATTTAAAAACAAGCCGTCGGATCCGGGCGTCCGGCCCAATGCTACCGAAACGCCAGCCCCACGCGCACCGGGGCCGCCGGAGGAGGGGCCGCGGCCGTGGCCCGAGGCCAGCGCCGCGCTCGCCGCAGGGCACCCACCCCGATTTCCCAGCGGGAAGCGATCCAAGGCACTAGGACCCGGCGAGCGGGCGCCGCGAGCCTGCGCCCTGCACGGCTGCGCCACTGCACAGCGGCAGCCGCAGCCGCAGCCGGGCGGCCGCCGCTCAAGGACGCGGGAGCGCGCTCCGGATGATGCTTCTTACGCCACCGATTTAACGATTTTCTTTTCGGCTAAAAACTGAAGCTCTCCGGATTGCAACCGATACGCCAGCAGCGCTGCCGTGAGGCGGTAACCACGGCAACGGACCGAAAAGCAAAGGATGCTGCGGACCAGCCCCGGCTCCCCGGTAGCGGGAGGAGGTCAGTCGATTTTAGCTCATCTCCATCGGAACAGTTCATCCATTATCCCACCGCTGAGCACCCTTCCGCAGCCATCGCGTCCCAGCCACGGCGCGTCGATGGCTTTTAGCCTTCCCTGGGTTTAATCACACCAAGAAAAGCTGATTTAAAAGCTGATTTAAATATACGCCTGCTCTGCTTTATCGCTCAAAGGTTCAGAGCGACCCCAACATTCCTCGTCAGACTTGGACCAAGCGCTGGAAAAGCAGCTGGGGCATTTCAGCGTTTATACGGCCGCCTCTGCTTTCTTTTCCGAGCAACGATCACCCTTAACGAACTTCTCCGCTCGTTACGGAATCATAGCAAGCCGCCTTTGCTCAGAGGGCGGGTAGCGGCGGGACCCGCAGTCTGCGGCGGCATTCTCCGGAGCCGTGAGACGTTTTGCGATCCGTAAAAAACCAACCCAAAACCCGGCAGAAGAGCACTCCTCACTGCGCCGAGGGCAAGACCCGGCTACGACAGCCCCCGCACGCCTGCCATCCATTTTCTTCCCTCCTCTCCGGCAGTCTTTTAGGTGTTTTTCGAACGAACAAGACAGACTCGCAAACTCTTTAGGAAGGGGTGCGAAAGCCCGCACAATTCCGCTTCCGCAAGTCCCGCGTGGGATTTGGGGCTTTACGGCGCAGAACCAGCCAAAGGAAAGCCTCAGCTCCCAGCGCTGTAGCTCCTGAAGCCTCCCTTCTACTAAAAATAAACAAAAATTGCTCATGGCCGCACCTCAAACATTCCAAAGGAACTTAACAGTGCCTGGCGTTTAAATTTAGCAAGACACCCTCCTGAGCGCCTGCGAAGTAGGGCACAGTCGCAGCTTCGTGTTTGGGAACTGGGGGAGAAAGGAAAGGACGGAAATTGGCCCGAGGTCACACGGCAAAAACCTTGACAGGATCTTAAAAAAAAAAAAAAAAAAACCCACCACCCAAACATAACACCCCCGTCCTATTTAAAGGCCCTTCCCGGTGAAGTCAAGGGCTAACGTCGGCGCACTCCCCCGGGCACGCTCGGGGAACCTCTCGCGCCGAAGGCGAACGCACCAGGAGCTTCTGTTCACAAAGAGGGGAAACGGAACGCGCCGTTTCGGAACTCAGCCGCGCTGAGTTCTGTGCGCGTCTCCGCGCCGCGCTGAGTTTCGTGCGCGCCTCCGCGCCGCGGCAGAAGGCGACAGGTCCGCGCGCGGCAGGAGCTCGTCCTGCCTGCGAAGCCAGCCGCGGTTTACTGACGTAAAGACAGGCTTCGTTTATCGGAAAGAGCTTTAGAGGCTTGGGTCGGGCAGAGCCGCCGGCTGCAGCCGGAGGGGACGACCCCCCGACGGTTCAGCTGCACGGCAGACCAGCGGCACGTCGGCACCCGTTCGTCGCGCTCCCCCCAAACCTGCCGCCTCGACGCGGTGCAAGACCCACTGAATAGCGAAAGCCCGGCGCAGCCCCTCAGCTCACACGCACCCGGCAAACGCTTTGGGGAACCCCTTCGGCGGGGAGGCTGGCGAGGGGACGGCCGCGCTGGTGAGAAGGGACGAGGGATCGCGCTGGTGCCGCTGGGAACGCGGCAGCGCCGGGGCCAGGCTCCTCTCCGAGGGTTCGCGCGCTCTTGGCGCGCTGCTCCGTCCCCGGAGCAAAGGCGCAGCTCTCTACGCGTTCCCCGCTCTGCGCGGGCCGGGCTCTCCCACCGCCCCAGCGCGAGCCCACCGTGGCGACGCCGCGGCAGCGCCAGCGGCACGGAGCGAGGCGGTGGCGGCGGCGGCGCCGCGGGCGCGCGCGGGGGGCCAGCGCGAGGGACGCCCCGTGACGCAGCTCGAACGCCTGCGTCCCTCGCGGGGGGGAGAGGGGCACGTGGATTCCGTCCAACGCAAAAGCGACTGCGTTCGTCGGAGACGCTCGAGGTAGCGACGGCGCGCGGCAGCGCCGAGCAGCAGCGTTGGGCGCGCGCAGGCGCACGGCTTCTAACGCTCCACCTACAACATCTCGGACTACAAACCCAGGTACGTGGCCCAGGCTTAATTTGATCAGCCAGACCGGTGGCCATCAAACCAATCAAGTCATTGATGAATGATTTGATCATCATTTATCAGAATGATTACCTTGAATCATTGAAACTCAATCAGATTTGAATAATATTTGACTATTATTCAAATATTCTGCTGACTAACGAGGGCTCCATTTGTACTCTCGCGCTCAAGGCAGCATTCTCAGCTGGAAGAGCTATACCCTACCTCTACCAGACTATGCGAAAGAAAACCTTTGGCCCTAACAATTCTGCTTTTCTTCCCGGCCGCCGAACAGCCACGCTGCACGCGTGCCCATTAGCCCACTTACCAATTATCCAAAGGCTGAGTCATTCCTGCCCCTCCTCCAAACCCGATTTTTTCCAACCCGACGGCGGACCCCTTCAGCTTGCGCTACCTATGGTCCTTCCTAAACGCTACTTCTTAAACCTTCTCCTCATTTCTAGTAACGTTTCGGGCTCAGCCTTTAATTCAGAACCCAATTTTCATCCGCAGGTTATCTGCGCAAACTTCCCGTTCCCCAGCGCGGAAACCTTGGCAGGTCAGAGCAGCTCTGCGAGCGGTACGCGCTGCCGGGAAGGGTCGGAAACCACGCTCTGCTCGGAAGCAAGATTTTCTCCTGTTTCATAAATAAGAAGCTACAGCTCGGCGAACATTTAGAGTTAACGTTAAGGGTTACGACTGCAAAACGAGTTCTGTCTTTACTGTACTAGCAGAGAAGTTTCCACGGGCAATCCAGAGTGACTCTGTTATTTTTTTTTTTCCTACGGTGCAGATTCCTTCATCCCAAACGAGCCTGTGATGAAACTGTTCCACCACGCCCTGCGCACGGAAGCCAGCCACCATTTCTCAGACGGACTGAAGGTTTTCAGCACCACACTGAGGAAAAAGGTGAATTACACTGGAAACAAACCCCCAGATCTGTAGCTACAAACAGCAGCTGATTAAAGCGAAAGATGACGCTTTTTCCCCCCAAAAAAAAATGTTTCATGCGAGCGTCTCTGCACACAGACAGCTCTGCTTCTGTAACGTTCCTCAAGGCACGCTGGCCTCTCGGACCTGCTCTCATCCGTCCTTATGTTTGCTGCTGGAAATATCCGCATGACACAGAATCTTTGTTTCTACAGAGGTCTGCGCCGGGGCGGGGGGCTCGGCGCCCACCACGACAGATGGGTCCCCTCCCCGCAGAGCTGCTGCCTGCCTGGGTGGGGGGCCAGGGAATGGGGAGCCTTGGGCTACCCCACGGCGGGGCAACAGAGCCCAGACCGAGCCCTGCTGCGCACCGTGAGTGCTCCCACCCAGCTCTGTCCCCACAGACACCCCACGGGGCCAGGGACCCCAGCTCTGCCCCCCACAGACACCCCACGGGGCAGGGGACCCCAGCTCTGCCCCCCACAGACACCCCACAATGGGGCAGGGACCCCAGCTCTGCCCCCACAGACACCCCACGGGGCAGGGACCCCAGCTCTGCCCCCACAGACACCCCACAATGGGGCAGGGACCCCAGCTCTGCCCCCACAGACACCCCACGGGGCAGGGACCCCAGCTCTGCCCCCACAGACACCCCACGGGGCAGGGACCCCAGCTCTGCCCCCACAGACACCCCACAATGGGGCAGGGACCCCAGCTCTGCCCCCCACAGACACCCCACAATGGGGCAGGGACCCCAGCTCTACCCCCCACAGACACCCCACAATGGGGCAGGCACCCCAGCTCTGCCCCCACAGACACCCCACGGGGCAGGGACCCCAGCTCTGCCCCCCACAGACACCCCACAGGGCAGGGACCCCAGCTCTGCCCCCACAGACACCCCACGGGGCAGGGACCCCAGCTCTGCCCCCCACAGACACCCCACAATGGGGCAGGGACCCCAGCTCTGCCCCCACAGACACCCATTGGAGCAGGGACCCCAGCTCTGCCCCCACAGACACCCCACGGGGCAGGGACCCCAGCTCTGCCCCCACAGACAACCCACAATGGGGCAGGGACCCCAGCTCTGCCCCCACAGACACCCCACGGGGCAGGGACCCCAGCTCTGCCCCCACAGACACCCCACAATGGGGCAGGGACCCCAGCTCTGCCCCCACAGACACCCCATGGAGCAGGGACCCCAGCTCTGCCCCCCACAGACACCCCACGGGGCAGGGACCCCAGCTCTGCCCCCACAGACACCCCATGGAGCAGGGACCCCAGCTCTGCCCCCCACAGACACCCCACGGGGCAGGGACCCCAGCTCTGCCCCCACAGACACCCCACGGGGCAGGGACCCCAGCTCTGCCCCCACAGACACCCCACAATGGGGCAGGGACCCCAGCTCTGCCCCCCACAGACACCCCACAATGGGGCAGGGACCCCAGCTCTACCCCCCACAGACACCCCACAATGGGGCAGGCACCCCAGCTCTGCCCCCACAGACACCCCACGGGGCAGGGACCCCAGCTCTGCCCCCACAGACACCCCATGGAGCAGGGACCCCAGCTCTGCCCCCCACAGACACCCCACGGGGCAGGGACCCCAGCTCTGCCCCCACAGACACCCCACGGGGCAGGGACCCCAGCTCTGCCCCCACAGACACCCCACAATGGGGCAGGGACCCCAGCTCTGCCCCCCACAGACACCCCACAATGGGGCAGGGACCCCAGCTCTACCCCCCACAGACACCCCACAATGGGGCAGGCACCCCAGCTCTGCCCCCACAGACACCCCACGGGGCAGGGACCCCAGCTCTGCCCCCACAGACACCCCACGGGGCAGGGACCCCAGCTCTGCCCCCACAGACACCCCACAATGGGGCAGGGACCCCAGCTCTACCCCCACAGACACCCCACGGGGCAGGGACCCCAGCTCTGCCCCCACAGACACCCCACGGGGCAGGGACCCCAGCTCTGCCCCCACAGACACCCCACAATGGCGCAGGGACCCCAGCTCTGCCCCCACAGACACCCCACGGGGCAGGGACCCCAGCTCTGCCCCCACAGACACCCCACAATGGCGCAGGGACCCCAGCACAGACCCTCGGCCTGCAGCGGGGGGGCCGCCCCACGCCAACACCGCGCCCCAGCCCACGGGAGGGCCCGGCCCCCCCGCCCCACGCACCCCGCGGGGGAGGAGAAGCGTCCCCGCCACCCAAGCACCGGCCACCCCTCGCACAGCCCCACAGAGGGGGAGACTCCGGCCCGGCCCCGGTACCTGCCGCCCGGCCCCGGTACCTGCCGCCCGGCCGCTCCCCGCCGCCGCTCCCCGGCCCCCGCCAGGCCCCCTCAGGCCCCCTCGGGCTGCCCGCCGCGCCGCCGGCCCCCACGGCCACCCCGCCGGCCCAGCCCGGCGTCAGGCACGGCCCCGGGCAGCCCTCAGGGGACGGAAGGGCGGAAGGGGCCTCCCGACAGCGCGCATGCGCAGTGCGGCGGGCGAAGCCGGGCAGGGGAGAAGGGGCAGGAGGGCGGCGGGGCGGGCCGGGCCCCGGCGAGGGGAGGCGGGGCGGCTCCGCGGGGCCGGGCCGGAGCGAGCGGGGGCGGGCGCCCTGTGCCCGGCAGAACGGGGCGCGGCAGGGCGGGGGCTGCCGGTAACGGTGGGGCCGGGCCGGGCGGGAGGGAAGAGGAAGCGGGACGGGACGGGACGGGACGGGACGGGACGCGGAGCCGCCGGTGAGTGGGTCCCGGTTCCTGGTTCGTGGTTCCCAGTCCCGGTTTCTGGGTCCCGGTTCGTGGTTCCCGGTGCCGGCCCAGGTCCCGGTTCCTGGGTCCCGGTGCCGGTTCCTGGGTCCCGGTTCGTGGTTCCCGGTGCCGGTTCCTGGGTCCCAGTTCGTGGTTCCCGGTGCCGGTCCGGGTCCTGGTTCCCGGGTCCTGGTTCCCGGGTCCTGGTTCCCGGGTCCTGGTTCCCGGTTCCTGGGTCCCGGTTCGTGGTTCCCGGTCTCGGTTCGTGGTTCCAGGTCCCGGTCCAGGTCCCGGTTCCTGGGTCCCGGTTCGTGGTTCCCGGTCCAGGTCCCGGTTCCTGCGTCTCGGTCCCGGTTCTTGGGTCCCGGTTCGTGGTTCCCGGTCCCGGTTCCTGGGTCCTGGGTCCCGGTCCCCGGTCCGGCAGCGGCTGCCCATCCCCAGCGCGGTGGCGGGGGACCGGGGCCGCCCCCCCCCCCCCGCCCCCGGGGGAACTTCTCGGTGCAGCGATCGGGGATTTCCCGGCTGGCCCCGTCCCGCTCCCCTCCCTCCCTCCGGGAAGGGGCCGCCTCCGCCTCCCCGCTCCCCCGGGAGGGGTCCCCGGCGACCCCGGAGCGGGCACGGCGGCCGGGTGGGCTCCCCGGGCTCCCCGGGACAGGCGGGTCCGTCCCCCCGGGCCGTGGCTCCCCGGGCTCCCCGGCCCCTCGCCGGCAGGGCTGGCGTTTGCCTTTCTCCAGTCTCCAGGAGCCTCCGCGGTTCCCGGGAATTCCGAAGGCCCGGTTAACCGGTACCAGCCCGCGGGCCGCGCTGGGACGTCCCCCGAGTTCGTGGAACCGGGATTCGGTTTTAGTCTGGGTGATGTTTGGTGGGCTCCCGGAGCTACAGCCCCTCATTCTTGTCTCATTGCAGACACCCCAACGCAGCGTGATTACCCGAGCGTTGCCGGTCCCCGTTAACACCGCGATTAACGCTTCGTCCCGGCACCTTTCCTGGCACCGCGCTCTCCCGTCCTCGGTGCCGCCGGTGCCCGGCCTGCCTGCCGGGAGGAGCGCGCGGTGGTGAGCTCTGGGGAGTCCCCCTCGGCCGGGGGCCGCTGCCGTGTTGTTTGTCCCGCTCCCTCCCGGTTACTCCTCTCTGGTCGCGGTGGGATTTCCGCTTGCGGTAAACCACCAAAGCCGAGCCAAACCCACAGCCGCGCCACGCAGCTCGCTGACCCCGGAGTGGACGCCCGGCCGCGGGCCGTGCTGCGGCACAGCTGGGCTGGCTGAGGCTGCGCGCGCCGAGGCAGGAATTCCTTAACCCGTTCTGCAGAAACGATTGAAGCGACCCAAAAGTCACTTTGGGTGACTCCCAAGTAGGTAACAATAGGACAAGAGGGAATGGGCTCAAGCTGCGCCAGGGGAGGTTTAGATTGGATATTGGGAAAAATTTCTTCACGGAAAGGGTGGCCAAGCACTGGAGCAGGCTGCCCAGAGAGGTGGGGGAGTCCCCATCCCTGGAGGGGTTCAACAAACGGGCAGAGGTGGCACTGGGGGACATGGTTTAGTGGGCATGGGGGTGTTGGGTTGATGGTTGGACTGATGATCTTAGAGATCCTTTCCAACCTTAGCGATTCCTGGTTTTTACTTTCATTAAAAATAATCCAGCCACCAAGCCAGGACACATGGAATTATGACTCTGCCCTTAACTGGTTTAGTGGTGGAGTTGGCAGTGTCGCGTTACTGGTTGGACTGGGTGATCTTCAAGGTCTTTTCCAACCCAAACGATTCGATGATTCTAAAAAATCCTCAGGCCGTGAGGAGTCGCGGTGCCCACTGGGGCCCGTGGGCAGCTCCGACGCGGCCGGGAGCGCCGTGCCCGACCGTCCCTTTCCCCCGCAGCAGCCGGATGCCCAGGAGGAAGGAGGTGCCGGCGCTGGGCAGCCTCTGCCTGCGGAGCCTGGCCCGGCACATGCAGAGCATCTGGGTGAAGGACTACAGCGAGAACTACCTGGACGAGTACCAGTTCCGCTTCGTCATGGGCCCCTTTAACGACCTGGGTGAGGCGCGGGGCGCGGGGCCCACCTCTGCGAGGAGGAGGAAGGGCGAGCGGTGCCGGGGTTCTCTCGCTGACCCCCGGACCCCCCCTCTCGCAGCCGGCAACTTGGTGCAGGACCTGATCCGGCTGCTGGGCGAGAGCCGGCGCCTGACGCGGGCGGCGCTGCACCTGCTGCTGCTGCCGCACCTGCGGGAGCTGAGCCTGCGCCCCTGCCCCGGCCTCGTCGGCAACGCCATCGGCCAGCTCGTCGCCCTGCGCTGCCAGGTCAGCGGGGCGGGGGGGGCCACCCTCCGTGGGGCTGGGTGAGTGGGGCCGGGGGTGCCCACCCTCCGTGGGGCTGGGTGAGTGGGGCCGGGGGTGCCCACCCTCCGTGGGGCTGGGTGACTGGGGCTGGGGGTGCCCACCCTCCGTGGGGCTGGGTGAGTGGGGCCGGGGGTGCCCACCCTCCGTGGGGCTGGGTGAGTGGGGCTGGGGGTGCCCACCCTCCGTGGGGCTGGGTGAGTGGGGCTGGGGGTGCCCACCCTCTGTGGGGCTGGGTGAGTGGGGGCCGGGGGTGCCCACCCTCCGTGGGGCTGGGTGACTGGGGCTGGGGGTGCCCACCCTCCGTGGGGCTGGGTGAGTGGGGCCGGGGGTGCCCACCCTCCGTGGGGCTGGGTGAGTGGGGCTGGGGGTGCCCACCCTCCGTGGGGCTGGGTGAGCCGGGCTGGGGGTGCCCACCCTCCGTGGGGCTGGGTGAGTGGGGCTGGGGGTGCCCACCCTCCATAGGGCCGGGGGTGCCCACCCTCCATGGGGCTCGGTGAGCGAGGCCGGGGGTGCCCACCCTCCGTGGGGCTGGGTGAGTGGGGCCGGGGGTGCCCACCCTCCGTGGGGCTGGGTGAGTGGGGCCGGGGGTGCCCACCCTCCGTGGGGCTGGGTGAGTGGGGCTGGGGGTGCCCACCCTCCGTGGGGCTGGGTGAGCCGGGCTGGGGGTGCCCACCCTCCGTGGGGCTGGGTGAGTGGGGCTGGGGGTGCCCACCCTGTGTGGGGCTGGGTGAGTGGGGCCGGGGGTGCCCACCCTCCATGGGGCTGGGTGAGTGGGGCCGGGGGTGCCCACCCTCCGTGGGGCTGGGTGACTGGGGCTGGGGGTGCCCACCCTCCGTGGGGCTGGGTGAGTGGGGCAGAGGGTGCCCACCCTGTGTGGGGCTGGGTGAGCCGGGCTGGGGGTGCCCACCCTGTGTGGGGCTGGGGGTGCCCACATTCCATGGGGCTGGATGGGTGGGGCAGAGGGTGCCCATCCTCCGTGGGGCTGGGGATGCCTGCTTTCTGTGGGGCCGGGGGTGCCCACCCTCCGTGGGGCTGGGTGAGTGGGGCTGGGGGTGCCCACCCTCCGTGGGGCTGGGGGTGCCCACCCTCCGTGGGGCCGGGGGTGCCCACCCTCCGTGGGGCTGGGTGAGTGGGGCCGGGGGTGCCCACCCTCCGTGGGGCTGGGTGAGTGGGGCCGGGGGTGCCCACCCTCCGTGGGGCTGGGTGAGTGGGGCTGGGGGTGCCCACCCTCCGTGGGGCTGGGTGAGTGGGGCTGGGGGTGCCCACCCTCTGTGGGGCTGGGTGAGTGGGGCAGAGGGTGCCCACCCTCTGTGGGGCTGGGTGAGTGGGGCCGGGGGTGCCCACCCTCCGTGGGGCTGGGTGAGTGGGGCTGGGGGTGCCCACCCTCCGTGGGGCTGGGGGTGCCCACCCTCCGTGGGGCTGGGTGAGTGGGGCTGGGGGTGCCCACCCTCTGTGGGGCTGGGTGAGTGGGGCCGGGGGTGCCCACCCTCCGTGGGGCTGGGTGACTGGGGCTGGGGGTGCCCACCCTCCGTGGGGCTGGGTGAGTGGGGCCGGGGGTGCCCACCCTCCGTGGGGCTGGGTGAGTGGGGCTGGGGGTGCCCACCCTCCGTGGGGCTGGGTGAGCCGGGCTGGGGGTGCCCACCCTCCGTGGGGCTGGGTGAGTGGGGCTGGGGGTGCCCACCCTCCATAGGGCCGGGGGTGCCCAACCTCCATGGGGCTCGGTGAGCGAGGCCGGGGGTGCCCACCCTGTGTGGGGCTGGGTGAGTGGGGCCGGGGGTGCCCACCCTCCGTGGGGCTGGGTGAGTGGGGCCGGGGGTGCCCACCCTCCGTGGGGCTGGGTGAGTGGGGCTGGGGGTGCCCACCCTCCGTGGGGCTGGGTGAGCCGGGCTGGGGGTGCCCACCCTCCGTGGGGCTGGGTGAGTGGGGCTGGGGGGTGCCCACCCTGTGTGGGGCTGGGTGAGTGGGGCCGGGGGTGCCCACCCTCCATGGGGCTGGGTGAGTGGGGCCGGGGGTGCCCACCCTCCGTGGGGCTGGGTGACTGGGGCTGGGGGTGCCCACCCTCCGTGGGGCTGGGTGAGTGGGGCAGAGGGTGCCCACCCTGTGTGGGGCTGGGTGAGCCGGGCTGGGGGTGCCCACCCTGTGTGGGGCTGGGGGTGCCCACATTCCATGGGGCTGGATGGGTGGGGCAGAGGGTGCCCATCCTCCGTGGGGCTGGGGATGCCTGCTTTCTGTGGGGCCGGGGGTGCCCACCCTCCGTGGGGCTGGGTGAGTGGGGCTGGGGGTGCCCACCCTCCGTGGGGCCGGGGGTGCCCACCCTCCATGGGGCCGGGGGTGCCCACCCTCCGTGGGGCTGGGTGAGTGGGGCCGGGGGTGCCCACCCTCCGTGGGGCTGGGTGAGTGGGGCCGGGGGTGCCCACCCTCCGTGGGGCTGGGTGAGTGGGGCTGGGGGTGCCCACCCTCCGTGGGGCTGGGTGAGTGGGGCAGAGGGTGCCCACCCTGTGTGGGGCTGGGTGAGCCGGGCTGGGGGTGCCCACATTCCATGGGGCTGGATGGGTGGGGCAGAGGGTGCCCATCCTCTGTGGGGCTGGGGATGCCTGCTTTCTGTGGGGCTGGGGGTGCCCACCCTGTGTGGGGCTGGGTGAGTGGGACCGGGGTGCCCACCCTCTGTGGGTGGGTGCAGGGGGGCAGAGGGGCGTCAGGGTCCCCTCCGCCCCGCCCTGCTGAGGGGTCTCTGCGTGCTGTCGGCAGAATCTGAGCTCCCTGGACCTGCACGGCTGCAGCCGGCTGTCGGCGGACGTGCTGGTGGACCTGGCGGAGGGGCTGCCGCGGCTGAGCCGGCTGGGGCTGGCGGAGACACAGGCCAACGTCCAGGTTCTCTCGGCCGTGGGCTCCTGCTGCCGGCTCCTGCAGGAGCTGGACGTGTCCCACTGCAAGAAGGCGTCCCCCCGCGCCCTGCGGCACCTGGCCTACGACCCGCTGGCGCGGTCCCGCTGCTGCCCCGCGCTCCGCGTCCTGCTGGCCCGCGGCCTGGAGCCCGCCGGCGGCGCGGCGACGGCGCTGGCCTTCCTGCTGCTGGCCTTGCCGCGCCTGGAGTTCCTGGCCCACGGCGCCGTGCCGGAGGCCCTCCGCCTCCTCCACGGGCCGCAGCTGGACGGCGCGGGGGACGCCGAGGGCTTCCCCTCGCTGGAGGAGCTGGCGCGGTGGCGAGGGGCTGCCCCGGGGGGCTCCCGCCTCACCCTGCCCCTGCGGCGCCTGGAGGAGGTGGAGGAGCCCGACCTGGCCGCCGTCCTCGCCGTCTGTCCGCAGGCCGAGGAGGCCGGCGTGTCGCTGGGGGACGGCACGGTGGGCGTCCGGGAGCTGCTGGGCTGGGGCCGCCTGGCCCGGCTGACCCTGGGCTGCACCGGGCGGCGGGGCCGGGCGCTGGCGGAGGTGCTGCCGCTGGTGCGGAGCCTGGGCCCTCGCCTGCGGAGCCTGGCCCTGCACGGCTTCTGCTGCCGGGACGAGCTCTCCCTGGCCGCCCTGCTCGCCGGCTGCCCCGGCCTGCAGGCCTTCAGCGCCGAGCTGCACGCCCCGCCAGACGCCGACCCCGGCGAGGAGACCCCGGCCGAGCCGCCCCGCTGGGACGCCGACCTGCTGCCCCACGGCCTCCCCCAGCTCCGGAGCTTCTCCCTGGCCCTGGCCGGCACCACCGGCACCTTCCCGGCGCGCTTCGGGCCGGCGCTGCGTGCCACGCTGGCCTCGCTGCTGTGCCGTGCCCCGCGCCTGCAGACCCTCCGCCTGCTCGGCGTCCCCTTCCCGCTGGACTCGGTGTTCGAGACGGCGCTGGCGGCGCCGGGGCTGCCCCTGCTCGAGCTGCAGGAGCTCTCGCTGGCCGAGAGCCGGGTCTCCAGCCAGACCGTATGGCTGCTGCTGGCTTCCGAGGGCCGGCTGCGCCGCCTGGACCTGTCCCGCTGCCAGGACGTCCACCGGCGGGACTACGACGGCTTCCTGCAGGCGGTACGGAAGCAACGGCTGGACCTGGACATCACCTGGGAGTAGCCGTCGCCGGCTGCGCCGGGCTTTTTAATAAAGGAGTCACGCCGCAGCCGGCGGCACCGTCTACGCCCCGTCCCGGCAGGGCTGGGCCCCGTGGCCGCTCTCCCTTTTGGGGAAGGGGCTGGCTCAGGCACGGTGACTCCCCTCTGCTGCACTTCGGGGTGCCGGCACCGCTGGGGCTGCGGCAGCTCCCGGCGCTGGCTGCCCCCAGCCCGCATGGCACCAGCACCAGCATCCCCATGGCCGTGTCCTGCCCGGCGTCCCGGGGAGCTGCGGGGACCCCGGCACAGCCGCTGCCGTGTCCCCACGCAGAGTCGCTGCCGGCTCAGTGCCGGGGGCCATCGGTGAGCCCCGACAGCCGCTCCGACTCCTCCCAGAGCTTGCGAGCGAGGCCGGTGTCGCGGGCGGCCGCGGAGGGCAGCGCCAGCCTGCAGTCGCTGTCGAAGTACTTGCCCGTGATGCCCGAGACGTCTTCCGAGACCGCGCAGTAAATGGCGCTGACGGCCCCCTGCTCCGCCGACTGCCGGGCGAAGGCGGGTGAGGAGGGGGCCCGGCCGCTCCCCGCCGGGGCCGTGGGACGGGGGTGGTCCAGGCAGGATCTGGCCCCGCGCCCGCCCCCGCTCACCTTTATGAAGGGGCGGATGAGGCTGAAGAGCGCCCGGACGGGCCGGCTGAAGTGGCGCATGATGTTGGTGCTCACCACGCCGGGGCTCACGGCGTTGGCGGTCACCCCTGCCGAGCCGCAGCGTCAGCACCGCGCCGGGGAGCAGGGCTGAGGACCACGGGGACCCTGCTCCCATCCCGGTCCCTGCCGCCGGGGCCTGAATCCCTCGTTGCTGCCCCACCGGGAGCAGCCCTGAGCCCGGCATCGGAGCTGGGGCTCCTCTGTGCCCCGGCACCGTGGCCACCCCAGGGGACACGGCCAGCCCTGGCCAGGGCTCTCCCGCCCATGGGGGGTCCCGGGGAGCTTCCACCAGAGCCAAGACCCCTCAGCCCCATCGTGCAGCCCCTGCGTCGCGGCGCAGCAGCACGGCGCGGTTGGGATGGGCAGACGGCCCTGGCATGCAGCCCTCCCCGGGAGCTGCGTGGCACGGCTCAGCAGGGCACGGCTGGCGTGGTATGGCATGCCTTGGCATGGCGTGGCATGGTGTGGCGTGGCAAAGTATGGTATGGCGTGGCACGGTATGGTATGGCGTGGTGTGGCACAGCATGGCATGGCACGGTATGGTCATGCATGGCACAGAACAGCTGGGCAAGGCACGGCATGGCACGGTGTGGCCAGGCACAGCACAGCTCAGCACAGCATGGCATGGCAAGGCATAGTATGGCACAGCATGGCATGGTATGGCTGTGCGTGGCACAGAACAGCCGGGCATGGCAGGACAGGGCACAGTACAGCACAGCATGGCACGGTATGGCCGTGCATGGCAGGGCAGGGCACGGCACGGCACAGCATGGCACAGCACAGCTCGGCACAGCACAGCTCAGCACAGCATGGCAAGGCGCAGCACGGCACAGCACAGCTCGGCACGGCTCGGCCTGGCACCCACCTGTGCCCTGCAGGCGCCGCGCCAGCTCGGCGGTGAAGAGGACGTTCATCAGTTTGGTGCTGCTGTAGGCAGCGTCGGAGCCGCTGAGCCGCTCCTGCCCGGTGAGGTAGCGGCTGTCGGCGGTGCCCGCGTTGTGCCGGAAGGACGAGAGGTTGACGACGCGGGCGGGCGCCGACGCCTTCAGGAGGTCTGCGCGGACGCGGAGCAGGGGGTGAGCGGGGAGGGGTCCCCGGAGCCCCCCGGCCCCGGCAGCCCCGGCGCTCACCCAGCAGCAGGTTGGTGAGCAGGAACGGGCCCAGGTAGTTGGTGGCGAAGGTCTGCTCCAGCCCCTCCGGCGTGATGGCAAAGGGCAGCCCTGGCAGAGGGGAGGCCGTGGGGCCGGGAGCCGGGCAGGCATCGCTCGCCGCAGCGGGACGGGGAGCTGGACCCCGGCCGGGGCCGGGCCGGGGGCGGCAGATGCCTGACCCCAACCCCGGTGCGTACCGGTGACGCCGGCGTTGTTCACCAGCACATCCAGCCGTTTCTCCTCCCGCAGCACGGCCCGGGCGAAGGCACGCACGGAGGCCAGCGAGCTGGTGTCCAGCAGCCGCAGCAGCACCGCGGGGTTGCCGGTGGCCGCCCGGATCTCCTCCACGGCTGCCTGGCCACGCTCCCGGCTCCGGCACGCCAGGATGGTGCGGGAATTCCTGCGGGCCAGGTCCAGGGCCACGCACTTGCCGATGCCTGCAGCACACGGAGCGGGCGCGGGCTGATCCCCGCCGGGTCCCCACGGCAAGGGGTCCCTGGGGGTCCGTGCCCCTCACCCAGCCGCACCGTGCCAGCACCGCTGCACATCGGTGCTCCCGCGCAGCGGGGAACAACGGGTACCGGCGGGGCGGGCACCCCAGTGCCCCGCGTGCGAGGGGACACCGCCGAGGGTGTTAGGGTTAACCCTAACCCTAACCGCCGGACATCCCCAGCCCTGCGGGTCCCACTGCCCCCGGCTGTGCCGGCACCAACCCCGTGCTTTGCAGCGGGACGCCGGTGGGAGCAGCGACCCCGTCTCCAGCGCGCGGCTCTGGCTCCGGGCCAGCGGTGGCCTTGGCTATCAGTCATTAACCCGGCTGGGGCAGAGTCCGGCCGCAGAGGCTGGGCAGGGGCCGCGGGGCTGCCCGGAGCCCGGCGAGGCAGAGTTGCTCCCGGGCAGAGGACGCCGGCCGGCTGGGGCAGCTCACCAGGGACCAGCTCCCGAGCACGCGGCGCGGAGGCCGGCGGTCAGCATGATGCAGAGGATGCCTGAGGGCAGCCGGCGTGAGCGTGCCCAGGGTGCCGGGAGCGCGTCGTGCGTGCCCAGGGACCGGCTGCTCACTTGCAGCACCGAAGCGGGGGCTGTGGTTCGGCAGCTGGAGGAGGGGGGCCCGTGTCCCCTGTGTGCCGCCCCACAGCTCCGTGCCGTCGTGCCGTCAGCCACGCACGCGCCTCCGGCCCCTTCTCCATCCGTGGGGAGCGGGCAGCTGCCGCCTCCCCCGGCTCCGGCGCAAAAGGAGGGTGGCTGGGTCCCACGGCCAGGCAGGACCCGCACCCCTGGCCCCGCAGCCGGAGACCCCAGCCCCACCCTGCCACCGGTCCCCGCTCACCGCTGTTGGCTCCGGTGACGATCACCGTCTTGCCGGTCAGGTCGGTGGGAGACTCGCGGGGGTCCCAGGCGCGTCTCCGCGTGGCCCGGAGGAGCAGCCCCAGGAGCAGCGCGAGCAGGAACCAGCACGGGTGGCTGCAGGCACTCAGCAGCTCCATGGCCGGGGCACGGGGGCCGGCTGGGGGACAGAGTCCGGCCGGGGCTGGAGGTCGGCCGGGGACCTTCACCCAGCGCGGCAGCCTTGGCACGGCACAGCCCCCTCCGGCTCCCCGAGCTTCCAGGAACAGAAAAGGGGAAAGTCTGCCGGAAAGCACTCGCTGGGCTCGTACCCTACGGAAGGGTGGAGCAGGCAGGAGGCTGCGCCACGCGTCCCTCGTGCCACCCCGGGGCTGCTCGCCCACTCCAGCGAGCCCCTCGCCCGCCCCGCGGCAGCCGCCGCAGGAGGGGCGATGCCCACCGGGCAGCCCCCAGGTCCCCGTCCTGCCGCGCGGGGGCACGACCCGCTGGAGGGTTTGCCGGGACGGGGCGCAGCCCCAGCGAGGGACCCCGGGGTGCCGCGCTGCGGCCGGAGCACGCGGGGAGACGGAGGAGGCTGCAGCCCGGGGGCGGCTGCACAGCGGGGTGGGCGTCCAGGAAGACCCTGCCCACCCCGTCCCGCCAGCGCAGCCCCAACTCCAGGTCCCCGTCCCCCTGGCCAGGCCGGCGTCCTGGGGACGCGGGCACAGCCCTTCCCTGGGGATGTGAGCACCTTCCCCAGGGATGCAGGCACCTTCCCCGGAGACGTGAGCACCTTCCCCAGGGACACAGGCACGGCCCTTCCCTGGGGATGCGGGCACCTTCCCTGGCGATGTGAGCACCTTCCCTGGGGATGCGGGCACCTTCCCTGGGGATGCGGGCACCTTCCCTGGGGATGTGAGCACCTTCCCTGGGGATGCGGACACCTTCCCCGGGGATGTGAGCACCTTCCCTGGGGATGCGGACACCTTCCCCGGGGATGCGGGCACCTTCCCCAGGGACACAGGCACGGCCCTTCCCTGCGGATGCAGGCACCTTCCCCAGGGATGCGGGCACCTTCCCTGGGGATGTGAGCACCTTCCCCGGGGACACGGGCATGGCCCTTCCCTGGGGATGCGGGCACCTTCCCCAGAGACACAGGCACCTTCCTCGAGGATGCAGGCACCTTCCCCGAGGATGCAGGCACCTTCCCCGGAGACTCGGCACCGTCCCCGGAGATGCAGGCACGGCCCTTTGCCGGGCAGGCTCCCAGCCGGCCCCGTCTGGGTTTTTAGCAGCTCAGCAGATGCTTCCCCCAGGAACGGGCCCGGCTCTCCTGGGGCTCCTGCAGCCCCCGAGCCTCCGGCACCGGACGGGCATCGCTGGGCCCCAGCTGCGGTTGGACTCGACGACCTTAGCGGCCTTTCCCAACCAAAATGATTCTCTGACTCTAAGCTGCTGCCGTTCCCCGGCCGCTCCGGCCTCCAAAGTCTCCAGCATTTCCCTGGCACTGGGATTCTGCCCCAGCTGAGCCGTCCCTAAGCTCAACCGTCCCTGAGCATCGCCCCGCACCATCGCAGCACCCAGTTTATACCAAAAAAAAAAAAAAATGGGGTGTTTGCGCAGCCGGAGCGCTGTCGGAGCTGGCAAACAGCCCTGCGGTGGCTCGGCCCCACCAGCGCCGGTGGCTTTGGGTGCGGGGAGCAGAGCCAGGGCCGCCCGCCACGGACGCGGCCGAAGGCACCGGCGGCACCGGCGCGCAGCCGGCCGGGCCGTGCAGGCAGAGCGGTTTGGAGGCGGCCGTGCCTCCGCGGGCAGGGAGCGGGGCCAGCGCCGCAGCCCGGGGACACGGGGCGGTGGCAAACCCCAGGGCGAGCTCCCGCGGCGAAGTCGCACAGGCGTTTCACCCCGGTAAATCCCTCTCGTTTCTTGTTTGGTGGCAAATCGGCTGCAGGGTACAAGCCGAAAACCAGCTGGAGGTGACGGTGGGTTGCGGCGACGCGTGCCGGAGGGCCGGCGGCTCCGTGCGCTGCTGCGGCCTGCGCTGCCGGCCCCTGCGCCGGTGCGGGAGCTCGCGGCGCGACAGCCGCAGGGCCGCTCTTTGCCAGGGGACGAGAGCCGAGCGACAGAAACCTCTTTACTTTATTTCTGCTTTCTTTAACAGAGTTTGCAAAGGCCACCGAGCTCCCGGCCTCGCCGACAGCCGGGAGAGCCCGCGCAGCCCCGCGGCACCGCGTGGGCACCCCGCCCCGCGCCGGACCTGCTGCTCGCGGCGGTAACTCGCGGGGACGCAGGTGGAAACGTGCCGAAAGCAGCGGAGAAGGAGCCAGCCTCGTGCGGCGGGTGTCTCCCGGAGCTGGGGCACCCGGCCGCCGCGCTGCAGGGCGAGGGCAGCGCCCAGCCGGGCACGCAGCCGCCGAGCTGCTGGAGCCGGCTTCCCAGCGGATGAGCCGCGGGATCACGGCCAAGCGGGCGGGTTTGCTCCCCGGGATGCGAGGGGGAGGACGGGGATGAAGCCCGCGGGGCGTCAGCAGCCTCCCGCAGCGCCGCAGCTCCTGCCCGGGCTGCGCCCGCACCCCGGGGCTGCCGGCGTGGGAAAGGCGTGGGACGCGGTGGGCAGCCAGGCGGGACCGCCCGGGCGGCGGGGACGGGGAGCGGGCCGGCATGGAGCGGGGGGCTCGCCCCGCACGGGCCCCGGGGCGGCGTGGGCAGCGTGCCGCCCTCACCGCTCGCCGTCGCCCGTGACCCACCTGGCCGCAATGGCCGGGGAGGGCACGGCGGGGCGGATGGGCCTCAGGTCCCGCTTGGCCTCCTCCTCCTCCTCCTCCTCGCCATGAGCGGGGACGCAGAGCCCATGCGTCACGCTGCCGCCCCGTCTGATGGTCACGCCGGGGGCCAGCCGAGCGGAGGCCAGCATGGAGCCGAAGTGCCAGGGCACGGGGCTGGGGGGCTGCGGGGACCCCGGGGGCGGCGGCTGGGGCTGCGTCCCCCCCACGGTGAGCAGCCCCCGGGGCAACCGCGAGCTGCCCGGCTCCGGCCCCCGGCCGCGCCTGCGGCCGCCCTGGCGATGTGCCGGCAGCTTGGCCCCCGCGCCCGGCTCCGGCACCTCCACCTGGGGCCTGATCCAGCGCGGGGGCCGGCTGCCGGGGCCCAGCCTGGGGACCCCCAGGAGGGAGCCAGCCCCCTCTCCCTTCACCCCGGTGCTGCGCGGGGGCCTCCCTGCCCGGGTCGTGTCCAGGCTGGGGCAGGAGGGAGGCGGCGGCGGCCCACGGCTGCGGACCCCCGCCGCGCCGCTCCCCTCCGCATCCCCGTGGGATGACCGCGGCGGACGCCGTCGCTCCTCCGGCTGCTCCGGGAGTTCAGCCGGGCCTGGGGGCGAGCAGGGAGCCGGTGGCCCGGCCGGGCAGAGCGGGGCTGGCTGAGGCAGCGGGGGCCGGGCGCGGGGCGGTTTTCCGTCGGGGGGACGGGGAGCGGTGGCCGCCTCGTCCGGCAGCAGCTCCGGGCGGGACGGCGCTGGCACGGGCGGGATGGCGACGGCGGCGGTGGGGAGCTGGCCGGGGCAGCGGGGCTGCACGGGGGGAGCTCCGGCCTCGGCCGCCGCGGGGGGGTCCTGCCTTCCACGCTGGCACGGGGTCCGCGCCCCGGAGACCTGCCCAGGAGGGGACCTGGTGTGGGCCGGGGGTGCCGGGGTGCCCGATGGGGGCGATTCGGTGTCGGCGGCACTGCCACCCCCGGCCCAGGACAGCAGCGGGCACAGCCCCGGCCCCCTCGGCGCGTGGGAGCTGCTGCTCACCCACCGGAGCTGCCAGCTCGGCCCTCGGCACCGCCGGAGCCCGGAACCATCCCAGCAACAACCAAACCCCCCCCGGTGCAGCCCCCGCGAACACGGCAGCCCCTGCCCACGCGCGCTCCCCCCCTGCCCGCCTCGGCACGGACTCCCGGCTCCTCGGGGGGCGTTTGGGGGGCTCTGCCCTGCCAGGGGCCGTGCAGAAGCACCGGGAGGAACCCCCCCACCGGGCCCACGGGCTCAGCCGGTGGCCCATGGCCCCAGAGCAGCCCGGGCTCAGCTTCCCCATGGGGCTCAGCCCTTCCCCGTGGGGCTCAGCAATTCCCCGTGGGGCTCAGCCCTTCCCCATGGGGCTCAGCCCTTCCCCGTGGGGCTCAGCTTCTCTATGGGGCTCAGCACTTCCCCGTGGGGCTCAGCACTTCCCCGTGGGGCTCAGTTTCTCTGTGGGGCTCAGCCCTTCCCCGTGGGGCTCAGCCCTTCCCTGTGGGGCTCAGCTTCTCTATGGGGCTCAGCCCTTCCCCGTGGGGCTCAGTTTCCCTGTGGGGCTCAGCTTCTCTGTGGGGCTCAGCACTTCCCCGTGGGGCTCAGCTTCTCTATGGGGCTCAGCACTTCCCCGTGGGGCTCAGCACTTCCCTGTGGGGCTCAGCTTCTCTATGGGGCTCAGCCCTTCCCTGTGGGGCTCAGCCCTTCCCTGTGGGGCTCAGCTTCCCTGTGGGGCTCAGCCCTTCCCTGTGGGGCTCAGCCCTTCCCTGTGGGGCTCAGCTTCCCTGTGGGGCTCAGCCCTTCCCTGTGGGGCTCAGCTTCCCTGTGGGGCTCAGCCCTTCCCTGTGGGGCTCAGCCCTTCCCCGTGGGGCTCAGCACTTCCCTGTGGGGCTCAGCTTCTCTATGGGGTTCAGCCCTTCCCTGTGGGGCTCAGTTTCCCTGTGGGGCTCAGCTTCTCTATGGGGCTCAGCCCTTCCCCGTGGGGCTCAGCACTTCCCCGTGGGGCTCAGTTTCTCTGTGGGGCTCAGCCCTTCCCTGTGGGGCTCAGCTTCTCTATGGGCTCAGCCCTTCCCCGTGGGGCTCAGTTTCCCTGTGGGGCTCAGCTTCTCTGTGGGGCTCAGCCCTTCCCTGTGGGGCTCAGCACTTGCCCGTGGGGCTCAGCTTCTCTATGGGGCTCAGCCCTTCCCCGTGGGGCTCAGCACTTCCCTGTGGGGCTCAGCTTCTCTATGGGGCTCAGCCCTTCCCTGTGGGGCTCAGCACTTCCCTGTGGGCTCAGCTTCTCTATGGGGCTCAGCCCTTCCCTGTGGGGCTCAGTTTCCCTGTGGGGCTCAGCTTCTCTGTGGGGCTCAGCCCTTCCCCGTGGGGCTCAGCTTCTCTATGGGGCTCAGCCCTTCCCTGTGGGGCTCAGTTTCCCTGTGGGGCTCAGCCCTTCCCTGTGGGGCTCGCTGGCCCCAGCCCCACAGGCAGGGGAAGGGAAGAGCTCAGCTGCCTGGGGGCCATGGGGCGGGTCGGGGCCATGGGGCGCATTGGGGCAATGGGGAGAGTCGGGGCCATGGGGCGGGTCGGGGCACGCTGGGGCACATCTCACCTCTCCCAGGCACGGGGACAGACGGATGCGCAGGACAGGGACGGAGCCCTGCGCCCAGGAGTCCGTGGTGCGGGGCTGGGGCTCCTCGTCCTCCCGCCAGGCGCCGTCGGCCTCGGGGTCCGTCTCGCCCTCGTCCCGCGCCAGGAAGCGCCACTGGGCGATCTGCAGGATGGCGTCGCGCGCCTGGCCCACGGTGAAGGGCACGCGCTGCGGGCAGAGCCAGGCCTGAGCCCCCCGCCCCGGCGCGCCCGGGATCCCCCCCCCAACAGCGGGGATCCGGGCGCGCTCACCTCCCGCACCGCGTAGGCTTTGGAGCACTCGTCCATCGCGCGCTCCAAGAGCTCCGCGAGGACGTCGCCGGCGTCCCGGTCCGCTTGCTCAGCCGCGAGCAGGGAGAGCCATTCCGCCTCGGGCAGGCGCCCGGGGATGGCGTCGGCTCGGGCAGCGGCGACGGTGGGCGGCCGGGATTTCTCCCCGCGCGACTTGGCGGCGGCCGCCCGCTCCCGGGGGGTCATTTTCTGCGGAGAGACACGGCGGCCCTCGCAGCTCCCGCCTCCCCGCACGGCGCCCGGGCCACGCTGCGCCTGGGACGGGGGCGGCCCGGGGTCCCCCCCAGCCTGAGAGGGACCAGAGCCGGGACCCCCTGGCCCACGGCACGGGGGCCTCCGCTGCCCCGGGGCCCAGCGGCGACACCGGGAACGGGGGGACGGGGGGACGGGGGGAGCCTCTGTGCCCCGTCCCGCGGCGCCTCTGACGCGGCGTCCTGGCACCCGCCGCGGCACCCCCCGTGTGCCCCAGCTCATCCCAGTACACCCCAATGCACCCCGGCATGCCCCAGTACAGCCCAGCACATCCCAGTACACCCCAATGCACCCCGGCATGCCCCAGTACAGCCCAGCTCATCCCAGTACACCCCAATGCACCCCGGCACGCCCCAGTACAGCCCAGCTCATCCCAGTACACCCCAATGCACCCCGGCACGCCCCAGTACAGCCCAGCTCATCCCAGTACACCCCAGCATGCCCCAGTACAGCCCAGCACATCCCAGTACACCCCAATGCACCCCGGCATGCCCCAGTACAGCCCAGCTCATCCCAGTACACCCCAATGCACCCCGGCATGCCCCAGTACAGCCCAGCTCATCCCAGTACACCCCAATGCACCCCGGCACGCCCCAGTACACCCCAGCTCATCCCAGTACACCCCAGCATGCCCCAGTACACCCCAGCTCATCCCAGTACACCCCAGCATGCCCCAGTACAGCCCAGCACATCCCAGTACACCCCAATGCACCCCGGCACGCCCCAGTACAGCCCAGCACATCCCAGTACACCCCAGCATGCCCCAGTACAGCCCAGCACATCCCAGTACACCCCAATGCACCCCGGCACGCCCCAGTACAGCCCAGCTCATCCCAGTACACCCCAGCATGCCCCAGTACACCCCAGCTCATCCCAGTACACCCCGGCATGCCCCAGTACACCCCAGCACATCCCAGTACACCCCAATGCACCCCGGCACGCCCCAGTACAGCCCAGCACATCCCAGTACACCCCAGCATGCCCCAGTACAGCCCAGCACATCCCAGTACACCCCAATGCACCCCGGCACGCCCCAGTACAGCCCAGCTCATCCCAGTACACCCCAGCATGCCCCAGTACACCCCAGCTCATCCCAGTACACCCCGGCATGCCCCAGTACACCCCAGCACATCCCAGTACACCCCAATGCACCCTGGCACGCCCCAGTACAGCCCAGCTCATCCCAGTACACCCCAGCATGCCCCAGTACAGCCCAGCACATCCCAGTACACCCCAATGCACCCCGGCACGCCCCAGTACAGCCCAGCTCATCCCAGTACACCCCAGCATGCCCCAGTACACCCCAGCACATCCCAGTACACCCCAGCATGCCCCAGTACACCCCAGCACATCCCAGTACACCCCAATGCACCCCGGCACGCCCCAGTACAGCCCAGCTCATCCCAGTACACCCCAGCATGCCCCAGTACACCCCAGCACATCCCAGTACACCCCAATGCACCCCGGCACGCCCCAGTACAGCCCAGCTCATCCCAGTACACCCCAGCATGCCCCAGTACACCCCAGCACAGCCCAGTACACCCCAGCACATCCCAGTACACCCCAATGCACCCCGGCACACCCCAGTACAGCCCAGCTCATCCCAGTACACCCCCAGCACACCCCCAGCATGTCCCAGCACACCCCAGTACACCCCAGTACACCCCAGTACACCCCCAGTACACCCCCAGTACACCCCAGCATGTCCCAGCACACCCCAGTACACCCCCAGTACACCCCCAGCATGTCCCAGCACACCCCAGTACACCCCAGTACACCCCCAGTACACCCCCAGTACACCCCAGCATGTCCCAGCACGTCCCAGCACACCCCAGCACGTCCCAGTACACCCCAGTACACCCCAGCACGTCCCAGTACACCCCAGCATGTCCCAGCACATCCCAGCACACCCCAGTACACCCCCAGCACATCCCAGTACACCCCAGCATGTCCCAGCACACCCCAGTACACCCCAGTACACCCCAGTACACCCCAGTACACCCCCAGTACACCCCAGCATGTCCAGCACGTCCCAGCACGTCCCAGCACGTCCCAGTACACCCCAGTACACCCCAGCACGTCCCAGTACACCCCAGTACACCCCCGTACCGCCGCGGGGCGGAGGCGTCCCGGTCTCCACGGCAACGGCGGCCCCGCCCCCGGCGCCCGGCGCGCGGTGACGCCACCGCTGCGCGCCGCCCCTTGCGTCATCACGCGGCGCCGCCGTCTCCATGGCTGCGGCCGGCGGCGGGTGAGCGGGGGGGCCCGGGGGGGCCCTGGGGAGACCGGGGGGGCCCTGGGGAGACCGGGGGGGCCCTGGGAGGACTGGGGGGGGCCTGGGGAGATCGGGGGGGACCTGGGGGGACCGGGAGGGGGTCTGGGGAGACCGGAGGTGACCTGGGGAGGCCGGGAGGGCCCGGGGAAGACCGGGGCGGGCGGACCTGGGGAGACCGGGGGAGGTCCGGGGAGGACCTGGAGGGACCGGCGGGGTCTTGGGAGACCGGGGGGGGCCCCGGGGAGACCGGGAGGCCCTGGGGAGATCGGGGGGACCTGGGGAGGACCTGGGGAGACCGGGGGGGGGCCTGGGGAGATCGGGGGGGGGCCTGGGGAGATCGGGGGGGACCTGGGGAGATCGGGGGGGACCTGGGGGGACCGGGGGGGCCTGGGGAGACCGGGGGGGACCTGGGGAGGACCGGGGGGGACCTGGGGAGATCGGGGGGGACCTGGGGAGACCGGGGGGGGGTCTGGGGAGATCGGGGGGGCCCGGGGGCTCCGGGGAGACCGGAGGTGACCTGGGGAGACCGGGAGGGGCCCGGGGAAGACCGGGGCGGGCGGACCTGGGGAGACCGGGGGAGGTCCGGGGAGGACCTGGAGGGACCGGGGGGGGGTCTGGGGAGGACCTGGAGGGACCGGGGGGGGCCCAGGGAGACCGGGGGGGGCCCCGGGGGAGACCGGGAGGCCCTGGGGAGATCGGGGAGACCTGGGGAGGACCTGGGGAGACCGGGGGGGGGGGTGTCTGGGGAGACCGGGGGGCCCCGGGGAGACCGCGGGGGCCTGGGGGCAGCGTGGGGTGTCCCGGGCGGGTGGAACCCGGGGGTGGGGGACGGCGGGGGGAGGGCCTGGTGGGGGTCAACCCGGGGGCGAGGGGGGGCCTGGCAGCATTTGGGGAGGGCGGCGGGAGGCCGGGGGCGGTGCGCGGCCGATGTCCCCGGAGCTGCCGTGGCCCCCCCCGGAGCTGCGGCGTCCCCCCCGCAGGATGTACCGCAAGGAGAAGAGCATCCCGCTGCGGAGCGGCAGCGCGGCCCTGTACAACAACCTCAGCGTGCTGCGCCTGCCCGGCCGGCAGCCCGCCCGCTTCAGCGCCGTGCACGGCCCCAGCCTCAGCCTGCTCAGCGCCGCCAACGACGGCCTGGGCTTCTCCCACCGGCAGCTGCAGGCCAAGGAGGGCGGGATGGCCGTCAGCACCTCCCTCCTCACCCAGGTGAAGGCTGCGGGGCTGCCGGGGTGCCCGCACCCCTTCCCGGGCCTCCTCCGCGCTGGGCCGCGCGCCCACGGAGAGCAAGCGGGCCGGCTCGCCGGCTGCTGCCTTCTGGTCGCCAGCCTTCCGGCAGGCCCGACACCGGGCGGGCTGTGGCGCGCCGCAGCTGCTTAGGCAGCTCCGCTCCCCCTCACGGGAAGCGGGTTCCGAACCCCGGCCCTGCTGCCTCCAAAGTGGAGCTGGAGCAGCCTCCAAAACCGTGAACCGGCTCGCTGCGCGACTGCGGAGGAGGCGGCGGGGCGGGGCAGCTGCACGGAGCGCGGGCGCTGGGTGGAAGGAGCGTGGCGCTGCCGGCGGCTTCACCGTGGCCGGTGGGAGCGGGGCGGGGGGAGCGCAGCGTGACGAGGGGCGCCCGGGGTTTTGCCGGGACGTCGTCTCTCCATCTTTGCTTTCGCTTTCTGTGCCCCGACGAGGACGGCGCCCGCCTCGGCGGGGTGCGGCGGCCTTAGCAGGGGGCTGTGCTTTAATGCCAGCCTGCTCGCTCCCGGGCGGATGGGACCCACCGAGCAAAGGCCCAAAGGGGCCGAATGCCGAGCGCGGGGAGGGGACAGCGGCGCTACGGAGGGGGAGGGAGGGCCTTCCCAGCCGAGCGCACGTGGCTGTAGAGGCGCCGGGACAGAAGCAGGAGCCCGCAGTGTGCTGGTTACGGGGAGGGGGGAGAGGGAAGGAGCCTCCTGAGAAGGTTTGTGAGAGCGCGGAGAGGTCCCCGAGGACGGTAGGGATCTGCATCCTGTAACGCGTGAGAGGAGCCAGGAGCGCGGGCGACCGCCGCCTGTCCCTCCCCGGGGAGGTGGGGAGGGCTTTCGCCCCGTCTTCCCCCGCCCTGGTCTCCTGCTGAGCCTGCTTTCCTCCCAGGCTGCGTGGTGCGTCCTGCCATCGCGGGTCCTGCTGGTGCTGACCTCGCAGAAAGGGATCCAGGTGAGGCGGTTTTCCACGGAAGGTGAGAAGCAAAGTCACGATGCCAGGAGGGTGAGCTCGCTGTGCGGACGGCTGGGCTCCTGGGGGCACGGGGGAACCTTCTAGAAGTCCTGCTGCGTGCCCAGAGAGCTGTCGCTCTCTCTTGGAGACCTCCCGGGGCAGCGGTTGAGCCTGAAGCTGTAAGAGAAACTTTCCCCACCCTCTTGGGCCTCACCCCGTGGCTTTCTCTCCCCAGATGTACGAGGCCGATGGCTCCATCATGGTTTATTGGCACGCGCTGGACGTCACGGAGCATTCTCCAGGTAAATCCCGCGGTAGGAGCGCAGCGAGGAGCCCCCCGGCCCCTCTGCCCGCTCTCCTTCCCCGGATGTGCGCGATTCCTGTAGCGCAGCCCGGTCCCTCCCGGCCTAGAGACCCCCAGCAGCCCTGCTCCTGGACCCGGTTAGCATCGAGCCAGGACAGTCCTACGCAGAAGGGTCTGGAAAAGGTCATAGCGTCACCCTGACCCCTTGATCCTGGCTCGACGGGGACCTGGGGGGGCTGCGAAGGGGTTCGGAAGGGACCCGGCGTGGCAGCTATGGGCCTAGCCCAAAGACGAAACTCGAACGGGTGCCCTGGTGCCTCACGCCGCTGCGCTGCTCTCCCCGGCTCCTTGGGAGCCGCCGCGGGTCCTGACCAGCTCTCGGTTCCCTTCCAGCGCAAGCAGTGTTTGCTCGAGGGATCGCTGCAGCCGGCGGACGCTTCATCTGCGTGGGTGAGCCAAGCCCGGGGGTTTGGGGAAGGAGGAGGAGGAGGGAGGGTGGCATCGCTGGGGCCCCGGGACGGCATGGCGACGCGGGGGTCAGCCGAAGGGGCTGGCGCTGCGCCGCGGCTCTCGCGGGCAGCCGCCCCGTGCCAAACGGAGGGGCAGGTCTGCGAGGAGCAGCCCCACGTAGGCAGCGGGTTTCGGCGGGGAGCGAGGAGCCCGGCTGCAGGCACAGCCAGAGCTGGGGGCTCGCTGCCGGGACAGAGTGGGCCGAGCCCCCGCTGATGGCTCCTCCGTCCCGCCCGCAGGGACGTCCTCTGGGCTGGTGCTGGTGTTTGACATCCCCCCCAAAGGGACGAACATCGCCGTGAGCGAGGTCCTGGAGCAGCACCGCGACGCCATCACCGACATCGCGGCGGAGCTGGGCCGGGCTCCGGTACGTGTGGGGTCAGCGTCGCTGGAAGCCGGTGGGGTCCCTGGCGCCGAGGGGGGTGGTGGGGACTCCGGACGGCTCCTCGGCCGGCTCGGGGACAGCTCGCAGGTGCCGGCTCTGGGAGCTGAGCCCATCCCGAGGTGCAGCCCCTCACCCTGGGAGCCGGTGCTCCCCGTCGCCAGCCCGATCCCCGCTGCGGGCGAGGTCTGGGGAGGCTGCGAGGTGGCGGAGCTGCCCCCGCGCTGACCGCTCTCCACGGCGCAGGACAGCGGGCGGCTCTGCCGTCCCTCCCTTCACCAGGGACGTTGGCTTTTGTGGCTGTCCCTGCACGGGGGGAATCCCCCCGTCAGGGTGGGTACGGCTCGGGGAGGAGGTGGCTTGGGATGGGCGCTTCCCCGCTCCTGGGAGCCGTCCTGCCGTGGCTTGGTGTGGTGTCCTGAGCTAAGGCAGACTGAAGTCACAGAATCGTAGAATGGAATCGTTGAGGTTGGAAAAGACCTTTAAGATCATGACTTGGCAGCGTTAGGTCGATGGTTGGACTGGATGATCTTAAAGGTCTTTTCCAACCTACATGATTCGATGATTCTATGATCACCCAGTCCAACCATCGACCTGACACTGCCAACTCCACCACTAAACCCATTAAGGGGAGAGCAGCAATTTTGTGTTTCCTGGCTTGGTGGCTGGATTATTTTTAATGTAAGTAAAAACCAGGAATCGCTAAGGTTGGAAAGGCCCTCTAAGATCATCAGCCCAACATCAACCCAACACCCCCATGCCCACTAAACCATGTCCCCCAGTGCCACCTCTGCCCGTTTGTTGAACCCCTCCAGGGCTGGGGACTCCCCCACCTCTCTGGGCAGCCTGCTCCAATGTTTGAACGTGGTTCAAATGTAGTTTAAAACACCGCGCTCGTACGCTGTGGTATTTCAGGGCTGTTCCCTTTGCTGCCCGGGCAGCTGGGAGCAGCCACCCCATCAGTTATCCCACTCTCCCCGTTTCTGTCGGCGTTCAGCCGGTCTCTGCCTTCTCAGCACCTGGGGCTCCACGTTCCTCAGCTGACTGAATCTCGGCCCTGGTCGCCCCGGCTCTGGGAACACAAACGCTGAAGCAGAGAGGGGCAACAAAGATGGTGAGGGAGCTGATCCCCCTGCACGCGGCATGGCTGCGGGAGCCGGCTCGTTGCCGGCCCAGAGCATCCCATGACCCGTCGGGATGAAGGCCGGAGCACAGGGGAGCTGTTGAAGCTAAAGGCCAGCTGCGGTACAAGAGCGAATGAGCAAAACTGGCCACGAAACGCTAAAATTAACGCTCCCGCCCTTAGAGCGGGGAGCTACTACAGCAGTCCCTGAGAGGAGGGCACAGGACGCGTCGTGCCCGTGTCTCCGGAGCCGTCCCGGCGTGCTGGCTGCCGGTGCAGGACTCTGCTTCTCCCCAAGGCAGGGACGAGGCGCCGAGGGCAGAGCCGTGCCGGTGCGCGGGCTGAAGGGGCGAGCCTCTCCCCGGCGCCGGTGCAGGCCGATAACCCACCCGAGCTGCCGGTGCCGGTGACCTTGCCCGTGGCGGGTGAGAGAGCTTTGGGTTAGTGTGGACTTGGCAATGTAGGTTGATGGTTGGACTGGGTGATCTTAGAGGGCTTTTCCAACCTAAACAATGCTGTGATTCTATGATTCACCCGATTACGGAGCCCGGGACCGGGATGGGGCTTGCTTCAATTCAGCTCGCTCCGGTCGACGTCTCTGCAGACGCGCTAATTGGCTGCTTCGTCACTGGCTGCCTCCTTCCTAACGAGGATGCTTTCTCATACTTTCCCTAATTGGTTGCATTTAACAGTCTCTGCGTTCGGGACTCCCCCGAACAATTAATTGCTTCGAACTGGTTCCCAATTAGCCCAATTACGGAGCTGGTTTACGTGAAAGCTGTTCCGTCATTGCTCCGTCTGCGTCTCTCGGACTTTGCGCTGTGTTCGTTAAAGCCTTTCTAGCGACGGGAGACGGGGCCCGGCGTGCGAAATCCCAGGTGCCCGTCGGGTGAAGAGCGTCGAGGCTCGGCGCGGAGGGAGGGGATGCGGTAATTCTTCCTAGAGATTTATCCCGTGTGTAATTAGCGTTGTCAAACACGAACATGTTTGGACTGCAACACCCGCGCGCGATCCCGGCCAAGCCTCGCTTGCTCACGGAACGCGTCAGCAGTTTCTGCGAGCTGTTAAACTTTAAGCTCGTCCTGCCGCAGGCTCTGGCTTTGCCTTGCAGCAACCGTAGCGGCGCAGGTGACCGGGGCAGCGAGAACCTTCTGCCCGGCGTGAGTCAGCTCCTCGCTGCCGGTGGCAGAGCTGGCTGCCCCGCGAGCGGTGCCGGGGCGGGGGCTGACCTGCCTCTGCTTTGCAGGACGGGGCTGGCGACCTGGTGACCGCTGATGACGCTGGGACCCTCTGCGTCTGGAGCACGGGAGAGGAATTCGCCCTGCTCGGCAAAATCCCAGCCTGTGGGTAAGCCCGAGGGGCGGAGGGAGCGACGCAGCGGGGGTCCCGTCGGTGGGGGGTGTTGGACGTCCCTGGCCGGACCGCGGCGGCGTCTCGCGAGGGGTGGGAGGGCGGCAGGAGGGGGGCAGCCAGCACCAGCCCCCAGCGCGGGGGTCTGCGGCCGGGAGGGGAGAAGGTGAGACGTGCCCCTGCGCCCAGCTGCACCTGCTCCTCCGTGAAGCTGTGGAACGGGATCGTGGCTGCCGGCTACGGAAACGGGCAGATTCGGCTGTACGAGGCGGCAACGGGCCTCCTGCGCGCCGAGGTCAACGCTCACGCTCGATGGATCTACGCCCTGGACCTGGCGCCGCAGACGGGAAAGGTACGGCTGGTGGCGACCGGGCACCTCGGCCTGCGTGCCGCATCCCGCCCCGGCATCCCGTCCCGGCATCCCGCTGTCCTGGAGCGTGGCAGCCTGCGGACGGCCACGCCGGGGCTGCTCCCTTGCCCCGGCACACGGCACTGCCGCCCTCCGTGGCTTCCCTCTGGCCTCCCGGTCCCCACGGCCTCCGTCCCACTCCCTTTGCAGCTGCTGTCGGGCGCAGAGGACTCCTTCGTTCACGTCTGGAAGCTCAGCAGGAACCCGGACACCGATGACGTCGAGGTGAGCCTGGGGCGAGCACGCGGCGCTCGGAGCCATCGCTGCCCCGTCGGCCGCGGCGCAGGGGCTGCTCTGTCCCACGGCCCCCGGTGAGGCACCGCGGCCACGGAGAGGGGCTGGCGGCTCGGTGGAAACCCTCCCGGCCCCGGTCAGAGCTGCCGCGGCGCGGCACAGCTCTCCTCCTTCCTCCTGCCGCGTCCCCGGGCTCGTCCTGGCCAGGCGGAGGCACCAGCCAGGAAGGCTGCGCCGTCTGACCGGGCTGTGGTTCTCGTGCCAATAAAATGGCAAGCTCGAGCCACGGCCCGCCGGCCCGGCCACGCGCCCACCGTCCCCGCCGTCCTGTTGCCCCGCAGTAACGCCTCCGCAGGCGGGCAGGGACCCTGGGCAGGGTTTCTGGCTGCGGCGGGTGGTACTGGCGTCGTAACGCCGTTCCGGCTCCTCTCCCCGCTGCAGATCGAGCACTGCCACGCCGAGTGTGTGACCGACACCCAGGTCTGCGGCGCCCGCTTCTGCGACCCCGAGGGAAACTCCTTCGCCGTCACCGGCTACGACCTGAGCGAGATCTTCCGCTACGGCCGGGCGTAGGCCGCGAGCTGCGGGGTCTGCCCAGGCCGGCGCCGGGCTACCCCGGCACCGCGGTTGGCACCCAGGCACCGTAAGCAACGCGGGAGGGGGGGGGGTTCAGCACAGAGCCCCCAATTCTGCTCCGTGGGCGCCCGGGCAGCGGCGGCACAGAGCTGTGCCCCCGGCGGGGTGGGAATTTGCGCGAAGGTGGAGCCGAGCCGGGATCACCTCGCTCCCCACGCAAACCCGCGCAGGGAACGCGGGCTTGGAGCCGCTCTGGCTACCGAGAGCCGATCCCTGGGCCCCGGAGGCAGCGGGGCTGGGAGCAGAACCGGCTCCGCTCTTTTCCCAGCGGCAGCTGTGGGTGCAGACGGGAGAGGATCCAGGGCAAACCTGCGCTACACGCTGCTCCGGCCGGGAGAGCCTGGGGAGCTGCTCCCAGCCGCCGCGACGCCTCATGGGTGCAGCACCCGCGGGGCCGCCCTTCCCCACGGCGGCGGCGGCGAGGAGGAGGAGGAGGAGGAGGGGAGCCTCCCCGGGGGGACGCGGGGGGTGCCCGTGGGGCCTCGCATCCCCACGGCCGCCGGCCAGATGTGCGGGGCCACAGCTGGGCTGGAAGAGGCAGAGGCAGCTGCACCGGGACGCCCCAGGGACAGCCAGCGCTGTCGCCCCGCTCCGTCCCCCCCCTAATTCTCGCCCTGCGCCCCCCAAAGTGGCTTTGACGCGACCTCCTGCCCAGCCTGCGCTTCCCCCCCCCCCCCCCCCCCCGCAGCATTTGGCCCCATCCCTGGGGGCTGCCCTGCCCCAGCCCCCCCGGTTCCGCTCCCCGGGACGGGCCCTGCGAGGGGGCACCTCTGCGACCCCCCAGCCCCTCCTGCCACGCTGGGGCGAGGGCTGGGGGGGCTCCCGCTCCCCCCTGTGCTGCCCAACCCCAAGCGATGGGGCACAGCCCCCCCCCAAATACACCCCACCGAGGCGCTGCACCCCCTCAGGTTGGGGGGCAGCCCCCCTCATGCGCCCTCTCCCCCCCAGCTATGGGTCAGGACCCCCACATTTGTGTTCCCCACCCGCCATGTGCTGCGTGTGTCCCCCCCACCCATGATAAATGCGCCTGAATGAAGCCCCCCCGTGTCGCTGCGTCCTGCGGGGGGGTCGCGGGGCCGGGTGGGCGATGGCTGAGCGCCGGGGGGGGGGGGGGGGGGGGGGGAGCGCAGAGTCGGGCCCCGTTACAAAATGCTTTATTAAAGGTTAAAACAGCCGATGCTGCGCGGCGCTGCGGGGGTACAAAAACGTGTAAAAAGGGTTGTGCGGTTCAGCCGGGGGGGGGGTGGGTGGGACCCCCGCCCCAGGGACGCTGCCCCCCCGCCCCAGGGACGCAGCCGTGGGCCCGCAGGGACGCGTCCAAGGCACAGAGATGATCTTGGGGGGGCTGGGGGGGTAAGGGGGGGGCCGGGCCGCCCTCCCCCCCCGGCGCTGGAGCAGCTGCAGCCGCACGAGCGCCCGGGGACCCCCGCGCCCACCCCGCCCCGCGCCCCGCTCACAGCTTGGCCCCCCGCCTCCGCCGCGGCGGGGGGGGGTACAGCACCAGAAAGCCCTGCCCGGGGGAGCCCCCCGGCACGGGGTGGGGGAGCCCCCCGGGAGGAGGAGGAGGCCGGCAGAGCCCCCCCCACCCTGCCCACCCCCACCCCACAATACTGCTCGGTCAGAGGTAGCACCAGCGTTGGCCGGAGCGGAGGCGGGGGGGGGCCCGGCCGGCCTGGCACGGTTCGGCACCGCCAACCCCGCTCCCGCGCCGGCGAAAGGCACGGCGGGGGCCGCGGCCTGTAAACAGCCGGGGCCGGCGGGGCGTAAACGGGCAGCGGCCGGGGGGCACAGCAGCCCTGGGCGAGGAGAGGGGGGGCCCAGCGCACAGCCCCCCCCCCCCCAGCCCCTCCGTGCCCCCCGGCTCAGGAGACGTGGGGCGAGGGTCGCCAGAAGCACCACTTGCTGCGGGTGTGCTGCTTGCGCTGCAGCTGCTCCTCCCGCTCCCGCTCCTTCTTGGAGCGCAGGTACAGGTCTTCCTCCTTCAGGTACCACACCGGCGGCCAGCGGTGCCGCTCGAAATGCGCCTGGTTCTCTGCACGGGGTGGGGAACGGCACCGGCGCGTCAAAAGAGCGCGGCACGGGACCCTCGCCCCCGCGCCCCCCCGCGCCCCCGCGCCGCACCTGGGGACATGAACTTCATCTCCCGGGGGAAGCGGCGGCAGACGCTGTTGTAGTTGGTGCAGATGTAGTGCAGGCACCACGCGGCCAGCTGCCGGGCGTTGTGGAACTGCGGGCAGAGCCGGTGAGCGCGGCGGGCAGCTGCCCACCACCGCGGCCCCCCCCCCCCGCCGCCAAAAGCCGCAGGGCTCGCCCCGCCGCGTACCTGCGTCATCTCCAGGTAGATGATGACCTGCTCGTCGATCTCCACCCGCTGCATGAAGGCTCGCAGCAGCTCGTCCACGGCGTACTGCTCTGGGGGGGGGGTGAGAGCGGGGGGCTGTCGGCACCGGGGACGCGCGCCCCGGCAGCCAGGCCGTGCCGCGGGGCTAAGCCGGGCTCGTCCGGCTCTTGCGTAAAGCCCGCGTTAACGGCGCGCTGGGGACACATCGATCGGCCGTCCCCGCCGCGCCGTGATCGTATCGGCGGGCGACGTCAAGAGCGGGCAGCGGGGCCGGGGGCAGCCGGGGCTCACCGGTGAGCGCCTGCAGCCGGGGCAGGCAGAGGCGGTTGGTGAGGATGAGGAGCTCCATCGCGTCCAGGTCGGGTGTGGGGGTGAAGACGCCGGTGTAGAGGAAGTCGAGGACGGCGCGCAGGCAGGCGCAGTTGGTGCCGGGCAGGGAGACCTGTGGGATCGGGCGTCTCGCAGAGCCGGCAGCGGGGCAGGCTCACCGGGAAGGACGGCGCCGGCGCTGCCAAGAGCCGCCCGTCCTCCCCGCAGCCCCTCACCTCGGCGGCGTAGCTCTCCCGGAAAGCCCCCCGGAACATGGCCATCATCCAGTCGCAGCCAGCGATGAGCAGGGGCTTGTGCGCCGGCACGGCCCCGTCGTCCACGCGGAAAACCACGTCTGGGACGGCAAGGGGATGGCTTCAGCGCGGCGACGGCCGCGGCCGGCCCGGGGACGCGGCCCCCCCCCCCCCCCGGCACCTCCCGCAGCCCCCCCGCCCCCGCCGTGGCTGACCCCGGCACCGCCACGGGGAAGGGACGAGGGCGCCGGGACCCCAAACCGCAGCGGCGGAGGGAGGGGGATGTGGGCGGCCGGGAGCCCCGGCTCCGTGCAGGGCGCCGCGGGAGCCGGGACGCCCGGCCGGAGGGGAAGGAGCCCCGGGCAGGGACCCGACCCCCAGCCCGCCCCGGGCAGGGACCCCCGCTACCTGCGAAGACCCCCTTCCCCAGGCACTCCTTGATGCGGTTGGCACGGCGGACGTGGAAGGCCTTGGTGATCTCCTGGTTCATGAAGCTCTCCTTGTTGAGGACGTTGGCCACCATCATGCGCAGGTCGAAGACCTCCAGCAGCTCGGCGATGGTGGCCACCTGCATCAGGTCGCCGCGGGCCTGGTCCAGCCGCCCGGTGTAGAGGTACTCCAGCACGGCGCGGAAGGGCTCCGCCTGCACCCGCCGGTCCATGCACACCACCGCCATCCGCTTCTCCCGCCCCGCCACCGGGTCCGCCACCAGCTCCCAGCGCACGCTGACGAAGCCGCGGCCCCAAGCCGACAGGTCCCGGGTGCCGCCGCCGCCGGGCACCGCCCCGTCCCCCGCCGCCGGCCGCAGGGCGTCGTCGCTCTGCGAAGTCCGCAGCGGGGCCCGTGCCCCCTCGGCCAGGGCCCCCCGCTCCCCGTCCAGGCTCTTGGTGCGGGCGGCCGGCTCCTTGGCCCCCTCCCGCGGCTCCTCCAGGGTGAAGAGGTCGTAGAACTTGGAGCAGGAGGTGGCCAGGTAGACGCGGTGGGCGAAGACCCGCTGGCCGCCCTGCAGCTGGAAGACGACGTCGGCGCAGAGCGGGGTGCAGAAGAGGGCGGCGGGGCCCCAGCTGCGGCTGGCGGGGGGGTCGGGGACCTGGATGACGGGCGGCGGGGGCTTGGGGGGCAGGAAGGGGGCCTGCAGCAGCGGCCGCTGCATCTTCTTCAGGTGGGACTTCCAGAACTGCAGGTGCCGGCGGGAGATGAGGGCGGCCCGGATGGCGTTGTCGAAGACGTCCTTGATGCCGAACTGGGCCACCACGCTGGTCTCGTAGTAGGGGACCCCCAGCTCCTTGGCCACCTCGTGGCCCCGCTCGGGGGGCAGGATGTCCGTGGGCTTGATGGGCCTGGGGCAGGGGGGACGGGGGACAGAGCGGGGGGGCCGCGTCACCGCGCGTGCGGAGGGGGCCCCCTCCCCATCCGGCCGCCCCCTCCCCCCCCCCCCCTCCTCACTTGGCCAAGGGGCGGCGGGCCCGGTTGACGGCCTCCAGGTCGGCGTAGCGCAGGTCCAGCTGGCACCCCCACCAGCACGATGGGGGTCCGGGGGCAGAAGTGCTTGATCTCGGGGTACCACATCGTCTTCACGTGGCGCAGGGAGTTGGGGTTCGCCAGCGAGAAGCAGAGCACCACCACGTCCGACCTGCGGCCGGGAGGAAGAGGAGGAGGAGGAGGGTGAGAGCAGCTGACCTGCTGCCACCCTGCATCCCTGGGCCACCCGCACCCCGCTTTTGCTCGGGGAGCAGCACGGGGGTCCCCGTCCAGGGACGCCCGCCCCGCCCCGGGACCCCGCAGCAGCGTAGGGCACCCGGCGCCGGGTCACCGCGTCGGGCCGAGCCGAGGGCTCGGGTACGGCGGCAGGGCTGGCACGGCGCCGGGGCAGCGGCCGAACGCGAGCGGGTGCAAGGAGACGCCGGCGGCCGGGCAAGCGCCGGAGCGGGTGCCAGCCCTGCCCGGCCACCCCGAGCCCCTTTCCCTGCGCCCGCTGCCGGTGCCGTCCCGGGGGAGCAAGGTGCCGGGGGACGCGCCGGGGGTGCCAGCAGCGCCCAGGTCGCCGCAGCCCCCCGGGGCCTTATAAGGCGGCCGGGAGCAGCCACGTGGCCCCAGACCTGGTTTGTTTTTAGTCTGCGCCTCGCCGAGACGTGACCAGGAGCCGCGCTTGGAGCCGGGCCCGCGTCGGGGACCAAGATAGAAGCCACCGGCCGCCTCCCGCGGGCCCCCGGCCAGCACGGTGGCAGCCGCCCGCTCACCCACCGGCGATGCCGGCCCCGGCCAGGACCCGGCACCCACCGGCCGGCGGGGATGGAGGCGGCAGCCCCGGCAGCGCCGAGCACCTCGGGCAGCCCCCCCACATCCCACCGGACCCCCCCGGGCCCACCCCAGCCCTGGGCAGCGCGGAGGAGAGATTAGAGGCTGCCGAGCCGTGCCGAGCCGTGCCGGGCGGCGATAAGAGCCCGGCCGTGCCAGCAGCCAGCGGGGAGGGGGTGTTTACAGCCCGGCGAGCGTGGGGGGCCGGGGGGGCCGGTGACCGCTCGGCCGCGGCCCGGGGGCTTCTCCCGCTGCCGGGCCAGCACCCCCGAGGGCAGGGCCCCGGCCCTGGGGGGTCCCCCACCCCCTGCTCGGCCGAAAGAGCCCCCGGCTCTGCCCCATGGCGCGGGGGGCTCGGTGCCGGCCGGGATGGGACCCCCCACCCAGGCTCCGTGCCCTCCGGGGCAGCCCCGGCGCGGGCGGGTACCGGCGCCGGGGGCTGTCGGGGTGCGCAGCCCGAGCCGTGGGGCACCGAAAGCAGCCCCCGCCTGGGGAGGTGGGGACGCTCCCGGCCCCCCCGAGGGTTTGGGGGGGGGGGGGGCCAGAGGGGATCTCTGGGTGCTGGCAGGGGCCCAAGGGGCCCCTTCGGCTCCACGTCCCCTGGGGTGGGCAGGGTCGGGGAGTTGGGGTGCTGGTGGGGGGGTCGGGGTGCCGGTGGGGGGGTTCGGGGTGATGGTGGGGGGGCTTGGGGTGCCGGTGGGGGGGTTCGGGGTGATGGTGGGGGGGCTTGGGGTGATGGTGGGGGTGTCGGGGTGCCGGTGGGGGGCTGGGGTGCCGGTGGGGGGGCTTGGGGTGCCGGTGGGGGGGTTCGGGGTGATGGTGGGGGGGCTTGGGGTGATGGTGGGGGTGTCGGGGTGCCGGTGGGGGGCTGGGGTGCCGGTGGGGGGGCTTGGGGTGCCGGTGGGGGGGTTCGGGGTGATGGTGGGGGGGCTTGGGGTGATGGTGGGGGGGTTCGGGGTGATGGTGGGGGTGTCGGGGTGCCGGTGGGGGGCTGGGGTGATGGTGGGGGGGCTTGGGGTGATGGTGGGGGGGTCAGGGTGCCGGTGGGGGGGTTGGGGTGATGGTGGGGGGGGTCGGGGTGCTGGTGGGGGGGCTTGGGGTGCCGGTGGGGGGGGTTCGGGGTGATGGTGGGGGTGGGTCAGGGTGCTGGTGGGGGGCTGGGGTGCCAGTGGCAGGTCAGGGTGCTGCTGGGGGAGTTGGGGTGATGGTGGGGGGGTCGGGGTGCCGGTAGCAGTTCAGGGTGCTGGGGGGGGTGGTTTGGGGTGCTGGTGGGGGAGTTGGGGTGATGGTGGCAGGGTCAGGGTGCCAGTGGGGGGCTTGGGGTGATGGGGGGGTGGTTTGGGGTGATGGTGGCAGGGTCAGGGTGCCGGTGGGGGGCTCGGGGTGCCGGTAGCAGCTCAGGGTGCTGGGGGGGGGGGGCTTGGGGTGCCGGGGTCCCACCTGCCGTAGGCGAAGCGCCGGTCCTTGTGGTGGTCTCCGAAGGTGTCCCAGAGGCGCAGGGAGACGCTGACCTCGTCCACCACATCCCGGGAACGCTCCAGCACCTGCCCGCATGGGGGGGGGTGCTGCGTCATGGCCACGGTCCCCGGGACCCCCGGGATCCCCCGGCACCCCCTGGCACCCACCGCACCCCCTGGGACCCCCGGCACCCCCTGCAACCCTGGGACCCCCGGCACCCCCCGGCACCCCCACACCACCCGCAGCCCCTGAGACCCCCGGCACCCCCTGGGACCTCCCGGGACCCCCCGCACCCCTCGGCCCCCCCGGGTCCCCTGGCACCCCCCGCAGCCCCGGACCCCCGGGACCCCCCCCCGCCCCCCCCGGCACCCCCTGCACCCCTGGGACCCCCCGCACCCCCGGGACCGCCAGCACCCCCGCACCCCCGGTCTCCCCCGAACCCCCTGCAACCCTGGGACCCCCTGCAGCCCCGCACCGCCTGGACCCCCGGCACCCCCCGCCCCCCCGTCCCCCGGGACCTCCAGCACCCCCGCCCCCCCGGGACCCCTGGACCCTCGGCACCCCCGGTGCCCTCCGCACCCCGGCACCCCCCGCAACCCCCCCCCCCGGCACCCCGGGACTCCCGGTCCCCCCCACAGCCCCGCACCCCCCGGGACCCCCCGGACCCCCGGCACCCCTGCACACCCTGCAGCCCCCGCACCCCCAGTACTCCCGGTCCCCCCCCGCAGCCCCGCACCCCCCGGACCCCCGGCACCCCCCGGACCCCCTGCACACCCCGCACCCGGGCACCCCCAGGACCCCCCCGCACCCCCCGGTACTCCCGGTCCCCCCCACAGCCCCGCACCCCCGGGACCCCCCGGACCCCCGGCACCCCTGCACACCCCACAGCCCCCGCACCCCCGCCCCCCCGGTACTCCCGGTCCCCCCTACAGCCCCCGCACCCCCCCGGACCCCCTGCACCCCCCGCAGCCCCCTGCACCCCCCCGCACCCCCGGTACTCCCGGTCCCCCCCACAGCCCCGCACCCCCCGGACCCCCTGCACACCCCACAGCCCCCCGCACCCCCCCCGCACCCCCGGTACTCCCGGTCCCCCCTACAGCCCCGCACCCCCCGGACCCCCTGCACCCCCCTGCACCCCCCGCACCCCCGGTACTCCCGGTCCCCCCACAGCCCCGCACCCCCCGGACCCCCTGCACACCCCACAGCCCCCGCACCCCCCCGCACCCCCGGTACTCCCGGTCCCCCCCACAGCCCCGCACCCCCCGGACCCCCTGCACCCCCCTGCACCCCCCCGCACCCCCGGTACTCCCGGTCCCCCCACAGCCCCGCACCCCCCGGACCCCCTGCACACCCCACAGCCCCCGCCCCCCCCGCACCCCCGGTACTCCCGGTCCCCCCTACAGCCCCGCACCCCCCGGACCCCCTGCACCCCCCTGCACCCCCCCGCACCCCCGGTACTCCCGGTCCCCCCACAGCCCCGCACCCCCCGGACCCCCTGCACACCCCACAGCCCCCGCACCCCCGCCCCCCCGGTACTCCCGGTCCCCCCCCGCACCCCCGCACCCCCCGCACCCCCTGCACCCCCCCGCACCCCCGGTACTCCCGGTCCCCCCCACAGCCCCGCACCCCCCGCACCCCCTGCACACCCCACAGCCCCCGCACCCCCGCCCCCCCCGGTACTCCCGGTCCCCCCCCGCACCCCCGCACCCCCCGCACCCCCCACAGCCCCCGCCCCCCCGCCCCCCGCCCGCACCTCCTGGCACACGCGGTACTGGTCGATGGCCCAGACGGTGGGGACGTGCGTGGCCAGCAGCTGGTACTGGCTGAGCGTGGCGTTGCAGGCGCGGGCGCAGATCAGCCGCGTCTTGCCCACCGCGTTGTCGCCCACCACCACGCACTTGATGGTCTCGACGTTGGGGCGCTCGTAGTCCACGTCCGGCTCCATGGGGAGCCCCGGGCCGCGGCCCCGCTCGGAGCGGCCGCGCTCAGCGCCGCCCCCCGCCCATGCCCGGGCCCGCTAACCCCGCCCGCCCCGCCCCGCCGCCAATCCGCGCCCGCCCCGCCCCGCCCGCCCCGCCCCCCGAGCCCCGCCCCCCCCGCCCCGCCAATCCGCGCCCGCCCCGCCCCGACGCGCCCCGCCCGCGCGCGGACAAAGGAGCGCCGCCAGGGGGCGCCGCGCCCACGTGACCGACGCCGCCCCCCCCCCCCCCCCCCCCCCTCCGCGCGCGGGTGAGCCCCCTCGGGGAGGGAGGGGCCCGGTGGGTGCGCCCCGCCCCCACCCCGCCACGCCCCGCCCCCCCCGGCGGCACCGGGGGCACCGGCGGCGACAGCGGCGACAGCAGCGACAGCAGCGACAGGAGCAACAGCAGTGACAGGAGTGACAGCAGTGACAGCAGTGACAGCAGTGACAGGAGTGACAGCAGCGACAGCAGCGACACCAGCGACAGCAGTGACACCAGTGACAGCAGCGACAGCAGCGACAGCAGTGACAGGAGCGACAGGAGTGACAGCAGCAACAGCAGTGACAGGAGTGACAGCAGTGACGGCAGCGACAGCAGCGACAGCAGTGACAGGAGTGACAGCAGCGACAGCAGCAACAGCAGCGACAGCAGTGACACCAGTGACAGCAGCGACAGCAGCGACAGCAGTGACAGGAGTGACAGCAGCGACAGCAGCGACAGCAGTGACACCAGTGACAGCAGCGACAGCGGCGACAGCAGTGACAGGAGTGACAGCAGCAACAGCAGCAACAGCGGCAACAGCAACGACAGCGGCAACAGCAGTGACACCAGTGACAGCAGCGACAGCAGTGACAGCAAGGACAGCAGCGACAGCAGTGACAGCAGTGACAGCAGCGACAGCACCAGCGACAGCAGCAACAGGAGCAACAGCAGTGACAGGAGTGACAGCAGCGATAGCAGCAACAACGGCAACAGCAACGACAGCGGCGACAGCAGTGACACCAGTGACAGCAGCGACAGCAGCGACAGCAGTGACAGCAAGGACAGCAGCGACAGCAGTGACAGCAGTGACAGCAGCGACAGCACCAGCGACAGCAGCGACAGGAGCAACAGCAGTGACACCAGTGACAGCAGCGACAGCAGCGACAGCAGTGACAGCAAGGACAGCAGCGACAGCAGTGACAGCAGTGACACCAGCGACAGCACCAGTGACAGCAGTGACAGGAGCAACAGCAGTGACAGGAGTGACAGCAGCAACAGCAGTGACAGCGGCGACAGCGGCGACAGCAGCGACAGCAGTGACAGCAGTGACAGGAGAGACAGCGGCAACAGCAGTGACACCAGCGACAGCAGTGACACCAGTGACAGCAGCAACAGCAGCGACAGCAGCAACAGCAGCGATACCAGCGACAGCAGCAACAGCAGTGACAGGAGCAACAGCAGCGACAGCAGTGACAGCAGTGACAGCAGTGACAGGAGAGACAGGAGCGACAGCAGTGACACCACCGGCAGCACCGGGCACACCAGTGACACCAGTGACAGGAGCAACACCGGTGACACCAGCAGCAGCAGTGACAGCAGCAACACCGGCGGCACCGAGGTCACCAGCAACACCAGTGAGAGGAGCGACACCGGTGACAGCAGTGACAGCGGTGACACCAGCAACAGCAGTGACAGCAGCGACACCGGCGGCACCGAGGTCACCAGCAACAGGAGCGACGCTGGCAACAGCAGTGACACCAGCAACAGCGGTGACAGCAGCGACACTGGTGACACCAGCGGCAGCAGCACCAGCACCACTGAGCACACCAGTGACACCAGTGATAAGAGCGACACCGGTGACACCAGCGGCAGCAGCACCAGCACCACTGAGCACACCAGTGACACCAGTGATAAGAGCGACACCGGTGACACCAGCAACAGCAGTGACACCAGCGGCAGCAGTGACACCAGCGGCAGCAGCACTGGGGGCACCAGCGACAGGAGCGACACCGGTGACAGCGGTGACAGCAGTGACACCAGCGGCAGCGGCAGCACCGGGGACACCAGTGACACCAGCAGCAGCAGTGACACCAGAGACGGCGGTGACACCAGCCATACCAACACCACCAATGACAGCAGCGACAGCAGTGACACCGGTGACACCAGCGGCCCCGGCACGCGTGAGGGGAACCGGTGACACCCGAGGACACCGGTACCGCCGCCAGCCCCCGGCGCAGACCCCCGGGACCCCCGGGGAGGGTGCCAGGGTGGGCACAGGCCTCGGGCAGGGGCCCACGGAGGGTCGATGGCCGCGGTGGGCCGGTGGCCATGGAGGGTCGGTGGCCGCAGCCGTTGGGTGGCCTTGCCGGGGCAACGTGGGCGCTCACCCCGGGCTGGGGACCCCCCCCCAGCCCCGAGGCCCCGTTTCCAGCCGCCGCGAATATTTTCCCTCTCTGGGGCTTTGGGGTTTGGAGGCCGCGGTGACCAAATAAGGGAACGGGCCGAGCGCGGCTCCGCCGGGACGGGGCAGCCGGCGCCCGACCGGGGACGGGGGACGGGGGGGACCGGATCCCCCCCCCCCACGCCGGCCCCAGCCCCGGCTGAGCATCCTGCACCCCGGTTTGCCCGGCCCGCAGGGTGCCAGTGCGGGACCCCTGTGTACAGCACCCGCATCCCGGTGCGGGACCCTGCTCAGCACCCATGTCTTGCACCCATGTCTCGATTTGGGACCCTGCTCAGCACCCATGTCCCGGTGCAGGACCCTGCTCAGCACCCGCATCCCGGTGCGGGACCCTGCTCAGCACCCATGTCTCGCACCCATGTCTCGATTTGGGACCCTGCCCAGCACCCACATCCCGGTGCAGGACCCTGCCCAGCACCCCCGTCCCAGTGTGGGACCCTGTGCCCAGCACCCATGTTGCAGCATGAGACCCTGCCCTGCACCCATGTCTCGATTTGGGACCCTGCCCAGCACCCACATCCCTATGCAGGACCCTGTGCCCAGCACCCACATCCCGGTGCAGGACCCTGCTCTGCACCCATGTCCCGGTGCAGGACCCTGCCCCGCACCCCTGTCCTGGTGCAGGACCCTGCTCAGCACCCACATCCCGGTGTGGGGCTCTGTGCTCAGCACCCATGTCTCAATTTGGGACCCTGCCCCGCACCCCTGTCCCGGTGCAGGACCCTGTGCTCAGCACCCATGTCTCGATTTGGGACCCTGCCCCGCACCCACATCCCGGTGTGGGACCCCGCCCCGCACCCCTGTCCCGTTCCGGGACCCTGCCCCGCACCCATGTCTCGATTTGGGACCCCGCCCCGCACCCCCGTCCCGGTACAGGACCCTGCCCCGCACCCCTGTCCCGTTCCGGGACCCTGCCCCGCACCCATGTCTCGATTTGGGACCCCGCCCCGCACCCCCGTCCCGGTACAGGACCCTGCCCCGCACCCCTGTCCCGTTCCGGGACCCTGCCCCGCACCCCTGTCTCGATTTGGGACCCCGCCCGCGCCCCCGCCCCGGGCGCCCCTCGCTCCCCGCCGCCCCGGTGGCTCCGTGCCCGGCCCCGCCCCCGCCCGCCCGCCCGGCGCCGCCGCCCCCCCCTCCCCCCCCCGCCCGGGGCCGCCCGTGGGCAGCGGGGCCGGGGCGGGGCTGCGGGCGGCGCGCGCGGGATGGCGGCCCCGGGGCTGGAGCGGCACCGGCTGGCGCTGCTGGCGGCGCGGGAGGACGTGGGCAACCCCCGGGCCGGCACCGACTGGTGAGGCGGGACCGGGACCGGGGACGGGAACGGGAACGGGAACGGGAACGGGAGCGGGGAACCGGGAACCGGGAACGGGAACGGGAACGGGAACGGGAACGGGGAACCGGGCACCGGGCAACGGGCACCGGGAACGGGAACGGGAGCGGGGAACCGGGAACCGGGAACGGGAACGGGAACGGGAACGGGAACGGGGAACCGGGCACCGGGCAACGGGCACCGGGAACGGGAACGGGGAACCGGGAACGGGGAACCGGGAACGGGAACGGGAACGGGAACGGGGAACCGGGAACGGGAACGGGAACGGGAACGGGGAACGGGAACGGGAACGGGAACGGGGAACCGGGCACCGGGCAACGGGCACCGGGAACGGGAACGGGAACGGGAACGGGAGCGGGGAACCGGGAACGGGAACGGGAACGGGGAACCGGGCACCGGGCACCGGGCACCGGGCACCGGGAACGGGAACGGGAACGGGAACGGGGAACCGGGCACCGGGCACCGGGCACCGGGCACCGGGAACGGGAACGGGGAACCGGGCACCGGGAACCGGGAACGGGAACCGGGAACAGGAAGGGGGAACCGGGAACCGGGAACGGGAACGGGGAACCGGGAACGGGAACCGGGAACGGGAACGGGGAACCGGGCACCGGGAACCAGGAACGGGGAACGGGAACGGGAACGGGGGAACCGGGAACCGGGCACCGGGAACCGGGAACGGGAACGGGGAACCGGGCACCGGGAACGGGAACGGGGAACCGGGAACGGGAACGGGGAACCGGGAACCGGGAACCGGGCACCGGGTACGGGAACGGGGAACCGGGAACGGGAACGGGGAACCGGGAACCGGGAACCGGGACCGGGACCGGGAACGGGAACGGGAACCGGGAACGGGGAACCAGGAACGGGAACGGGAACGGGGAACGGGGAACAGGAAACGCGGAACCGGGAACCGGGACCGGGAACGGGGAACCGGGAACCGGGCGCCGGGAACTGGGCGCCGGCGGCTCCGGGCTCAGCGGGGCGCGGGGGGGGGGGCGGCACCGAGCACCGGGACCGCGGGGTCCGGGAGCCACCGAGCAGCGGCACCGGGACGGGGGGGTCCAGGGGGGCACCGGCACCGGGACAGGGGGGTCCGGGACCCACCGGGCACGGGCACCGGGACAGGGGGGCCCGGGGGGGTCCAGGATGGGACGGGGGGGGGTCCGGGACCCACTAGTCACCGGGACGGGGGGGGTCCGGGGGGCACCGGCACCGGGACAGGGGGGTCTGGGGGGCACCGGCACCGGGACAGGGGGGTCCGGGGGGCACCGGCACCGGGACGGGGGGGTCCGGGGGGCACCGGCACCAGAATGGGGGGGTCCGGGGGGCACCGGCACCGGGACAGGGGGGTCCAGGGGGCACCAGGGTCCCGGCCGGGCTGCGGGGCGGGGGGGTCCCGGGGCTGAGCCCCTCCCGCCGCTGCGGCCGCCGATCCGCGCTGGGAACCGGGCACCCGGTCCCACCCCACCCTGGGGCACGGGGCTGCACCGGGGGCTGCACCGGGGGCTGCCGCTGCCGGTGCGGGGGGGCCGGGGCTGGGGAAGGGGCCGGCGGGGGCGCAGGGCTGGAGCCGGCTTCCCCCCGAAACCCCGCGGCCCGGGCCGGCGCGGCCTCACGCGCCAGGCTGGCATCACCGGTGCGGCCCGGGGCGGTGGGCGACGGCACCGGGGCTGCACCGGCACCCGCGGCGGCCCCTCGGCCTGCGGCAGCCACGCTCGCTCGGCTTGGCCGCGAGGCCGCCCGGCCGCTGCCCTCTGCCCCCTGAGCCGCTGCCACGGCCGGCCTGCCGCGGTGGCCACGGTGGCCACGGTGCCGCAGTGCCATGGTGCCGCGGCCCAGCTCCAGCGCCCATTCCTGCCGCCGGCCAGGCCCGCCACGTGCAGCCGGCGTGCCCTGCCATGTCCCGCCATGCCGTGCCACGCCGTGCCGTCATACGCCCTGCCGCGCCGCGCCGTGCCACGCCGCACGCGTGCTCCCAAAGCCGTGCCGTGTCCCGGCGCCGCGGCACGCCGCCGCATGCATCTGTAACCGGAGCCATGCGGAGACAAAGAGGCAGCGGAGCCGGCGGCGAATGCCCAGCCGGGGCCTCCGCCAGCGCCGGCACCCCAGCACCGGACACCCCGCGGCCCCGGGCGGGGGTCCCGGCACAGCCGGGGGTCCGGGCGTGCTCCCCCGTCTCCGCGCAGGAGCGGGCTCGGGGTCTGCCTGGCCGCCGGCGGGGGGGTCCCGAGCGCCACGCGCGGTGCCGGCCCGGTGCTGGGCGACGCCGGCGTCACCTTGGGGGGCTGGGGGCAGCCCGGGGAGGGGGCCGTGCCGTCGCGGCGCTTCCCGCCGCCCCATTGTCCCCGCGGCGGATGCTGCCGGCGGCACTTCCACGAATTCAAACCCCGGGGCCGACGGCACGGGGAGGGGGGGGGCACCCCCCAAACTCGCAGGTGCCCCGGCTCCCTCCCCACCCCGGTGAAGCCGGTGCCGGGTGGGGGTCCCTAAATCTCCCCCCCCCCCCCACCCAGGGCGGTCTTTGCCTATGAGAAGCACCACGACCTCAAGCTCCTGGACTCTGGAGGTACCACCCCAAAATGGGGGTGTTGGGGGGGGGGGGGGGGGTCGCACCGCACCCCCCCAACCACCCCCTTCCTCGCACAGCCGGGGGTCCGGATGAGCTGGCGGCGAAATTCTCCCCCGCCAGCGTCATGTACGGGCTGTGCCGCCTCCAGGACCCCGACACCGGCGCTCACCGCGTCGTCCTCATCAGCTGGGTGAGCGCCGGGCACCGCGGCGGCGATGGCGGGGTGGGGGGCGGTGATGGCGGTGGTGGGGGGGGGGGGCTGAGCGTGGTACCCCTCTTGCCGGGGTGCCGCGGCGCAGGGATTTGGGTGCCTAAAGGCTGGCGTGCCGGCGCCAGGTTGGGGAGAAAACGCCGGAATGGCAGCGGGAGGCGTGCGCCGGGCATCTGCCCGCCATCAGGGCGTTTTTTAGGGTGAGTTTATAAGGGGGGGGGGGCGCGCGGCACCCGGTCGCCAGCCCCGGACCCCCGCCGGGGGTCCGGGGCTGGCGACCGGGTGCCGCATCTGGCTCCCAAGCGCCAAACATCCGGATGCGGCCCCCACATCTGGAGCCAGCGCGGGAACGGCGCCAGGATTTTGGGGGGGCTGCGAATTCATGGTGGGTGGGTGGGTGGGGGGTGGTTTTTTTTTGGGGGGGGGGGGGGGGGGGGGGTGACGCCGTGTCCCCCCCCCCCCCCCTCGGCGGCAGGAGGCCAGCGCGGTGCTGAGCGCCCGCCGCGCCGAGGAGGTGACGCGGGAGGGGCTGGGCCGGGCGCTGGCGCAGCTGGCCCCCCCCGCCGCACCCCCCCCCGCCAGGAGGGTGCCCCCCGCAGATGCCCAGGAGCTGGTGGTGAGTTGGGGGGGGGGGGGGCGCGGAGTTGGGGGGCGCGGAGTTGGGGGGCGCGGAGTTGGGGGGGTGCGGAGTTGGGGGGGTGCGGAGTTGGGGGGGTGCGGAGTTGGGGCATCCAGGAGTCGGGGGTCCTGGATTTGGGGGGGTCCCGGAGTTGGGGGGGCCTGGATTTGGGGATGCTGGCATTGGGGGGTCCCGGAGTTGGGCGGGGTCCCGGAGTTGGGGGTCCTGGAGTTGGGGGGGGTCCCGGAGTTGGGGGGGGTCCCGGAGTTGGGGGGGTCCCAGAGTTGGGGGTCCTGGAGTTGGGCGGGGTCCCGGAGTTGGGGGTCCTGGAGCTGGGGGGGTCCTGGATTTGGGGGGGTCCCAGAGTTGGGGGGTCCTGGATTTGGGGATGCTGGCATTGGGGGGTCCTGGAGTTGGGGGGGGTCCCGGAGTTGGGGGTCCTGGAGTTGGGGGGGGTCCTGGAGTTGGGGGTCTGGGCACTGGGGGGGTCCTGGAGTTGGGGGTCCCGGAGTTGGGGGGGTCCCGGAGTTGGGGGGGTCCCAGAGTTGGGGGTCCTGGATTTGGGGGGGTCCCGGAGTTGGGGGTCCTGGATTTGGGGATGCTGGCATTGGGGGGTCCCAGAGTTGGGGGGGGTCCCGGAGTTGGGCGGGGTCCCGGAGTTGGGGGGGGTCCCGGAGTCGGGGGTCCTGGAGCTGGGGGGGGTCCCGGAGTTGGGGGTCTGGGCACTGGGGGGGTCCTGGAGTTGGGGGTCCCGGAGTTGGGGGGGTCCCGGAGTTGGGGGGGTCCCGGAGTTGGGGGGTCCTGGATTTGGGGATGCTGGCATTGGGGGGTCCCGGAGTTGGGGGGGGTCCCGGAGTTGGGCGGGGTCCCGGAGTTGGGGGTCCTGGAGTTGGGGGGGTCCCGGAGTTGGGGGGGTCCCGGAGTTGGGGGGTCCTGGATTTGGGGATGCTGGCATTGGGGGGTCCCGGAGTTGGGGGGGGGTCCCGGAGTTGGGCGGGGTCCCGGAGTTGGGGGTCCTGGAGTTGGGGGGGGTCCTGGAGTTGGGGGTCTGGGCACTGGGGGGGTCCCGGAGTTGGGGGGGGTCCCGGAGTTGGGGGGGGTCCCGGAGTTGGGGGGGCCTGGATTTGGGGATGCTGGCATTGGGGGGTCCCGGAGTTGGGCGGGGTCCCGGAGTTGGGGGTCCTGGAGTTGGGCGGGGTCCCGGAGTTGGGGGTCCTGGAGCTGGGGGGGTCCTGGATTTGGGGGGGGTCCCAGAGTTGGGGGGTCCTGGATTTGGGGATGCTGGCATTGGGGGGTCCCGGAGTTGGGCGGGGTCCCGGAGTTGGGGGTCCTGGAGCTGGGGGGGTCCTGGAGTTGGGGGTCTGGGCACTGGGGGGGTCCTGGAGTTGGGGGTCCCGGAGTTGGGGGGGGTCCCGGAGTTGGGGGGGGTCCCAGAGTTGGGGGTCCTGGAGCTGGGGGGGGTCCTGGATTTGGGGGGGTCCCAGAGTTGGGGGGTCCTGGATTTGGGGATGCTGGCATTGGGGGGTCCCGGAGTTGGGCGGGGTCCCGGAGTTGGGGGTCCTGGAGCTGGGGGGGTCCTGGAGTTGGGGGTCTGGGCACTGGGGGGGTCCCGGAGTTGGGGGGGGTCCCGGAGTTGGGGGGGGTCCCGGAGTTGGGGGGTCCTGGATTTGGGGATGCTGGCATTGGGGGGTCCCGGAGTTGGGGGGGGGTCCCGGAGTTGGGCGGGGTCCCGGAGTTGGGGGTCCTGGAGTTGGGGGGGGTCCTGGAGTTGGGGGTCTGGGCACTGGGGGGGTCCCGGAGTTGGGGGGGGTCCCAGAGTTGGGGGTCCTGGAGCTGGGGGGGGTCCCGGAGTTGGGGGTCTGGGCACTGGGGGGGTCCTGGAGTTGGGGGTCCTGGAGCTGGGGGGGGTCCTGGAGTTGGGGGGGTCCCGGAGTTGGGGGGTCCTGGATTTGGGGATGCTGGCATTGGGGGGTCCCGGAGTTGGGCGGGGTCCCGGAGTTGGGGGTCCTGGAGTTGGGGGGGGTCCTGGAGTTGGGGGTCTGGGCACTGGGGGGGTCCTGGAGTTGGGGGTCCCGGAGTTGGGGGGGTCCCGGAGTTGGGGGGGTCCCAGAGTTGGGGGTCCTGGATTTGGGGATGCTGGCATTGGGGGGTCCCGGAGATGGGGGGGGTCCCGGAGTTGGGCGGGGTCCCGGAGTTGGGGGTCCTGGAGTTGGGCGGGGTCCCGGAGTTGGGGGTCCTGGAGCTGGGGGGGTCCTGGATTTGGGGGGGTCCCAGAGTTGGGGGGTCCTGGATTTGGGGATGCTGGCATTGGGGGGTCCCGGAGTTTGGGGGGGTCCCGGAGTTGGGGGTCCTGGAGCTGGGGGGGTCCTGGAGTTGGGGGTCTGGGCACTGGGGGGGTCCTGGAGTTGGGGGTCCCGGAGTTGGGGGGGGTCCCGGAGTTGGGGGGGGTCCCAGAGTTGGGGGTCCTGGAGCTGGGGGGGGTCCTGGATTTGGGGGGGTCCCAGAGTTGGGGGGTCCTGGATTTGGGGATGCTGGCATTGGGGGGTCCCGGAGTTGGGCGGGGTCCCGGAGTTGGGGGTCCTGGAGCTGGGGGGGTCCTGGAGTTGGGGGTCTGGGCACTGGGGGGGTCCCGGAGTTGGGGGGGGTCCCGGAGTTGGGGGGTCCTGGATTTGGGGATGCTGGCATTGGGGGGGTCCCGGAGTTGGGGGGGGGTCCCGGAGTTGGGCGGGGTCCCGGAGTTGGGGGTCCTGGAGTTGGGGGGGGTCCTGGAGTTGGGGGTCTGGGCACTGGGGGGGTCCCGGAGTTGGGGGGGGTCCCAGAGTTGGGGGTCCTGGAGCTGGGGGGGGTCCCGGAGTTGGGGGTCTGGGCACTGGGGGGGTCCTGGAGTTGGGGGTCCTGGAGCTGGGGGGGGTCCTGGAGTTGGGGGGGTCCCGGAGTTGGGGGGTCCTGGATTTGGGGATGCTGGCATTGGGGGGTCCTGGAGTTGGGGGGGGTCCCGGAGTTGGGCGGGGGTCCCAGAGTTGGGGGTCCTGGAGTTGGGGGTCTGGGCACTGGGGGGGTCCCGGAGTTGGGGGGGGTCCCGGAGTCGGGGGTCCTGGAGCTGGGGGGGGGTCCCGGAGTTGGGGGTCTGGGCACTGGGGGGGTCCCGGAGTTGGGGGGGTCCCGGAGTTGGGGGGGTCCCGGAGTTGGGGGGTCCTGGATTTGGGGATGCTGGCATTGGGGGGTCCTGGAGTTGGGGGGGGTCCCGGAGTTGGGCGGGGTCCCGGAGTTGGGGGTCCTGGAGTTGGGGGGGGTCCTGGAGTTGGGGGTCTGGGCACTGGGGGGGTCCCGGAGTTGGGGGTCCTGGAGCTGGGGGGGGTCCCGGAGTTGGGGGTCTGGGCACTGGGGGGGTCCTGGAGTTGGGGGTCCTGGAGCTGGGGGGGTCCTGGAGTTGGGGGTCCTGGGAGTTGGGGGGTCCGGGAGTTTGGGGGTCCCGGACTTGGGGGGTCCTGGAGTTGGGGCTCTGGGAGTTGGGGGGGGCCCCGGAGTTGGGGGGGGATCCTGGAGTTGGGGGTCCTGGAGTTGGGGGCGTTCCCAGAGTTGGGGGGGTTCCCAGAGTTGGGGGTCCCAGAGTTGGGGGCCCCAGAGTTGGGGGGGTTCCCAGAGTTGGGGGCCCTGGAGTTGGGGGGGGCCCCGGAGTTGGGGGGGGATCCTGGAGTTGGGGGTCCTGGAGTTGGGGGCCCCAGAGTTGGGGGGGTTCCCAGAGTTGGGGGTCCCAGAGTTGGGGGTCCCAGAGTTTGGGGGGGTCCCGGAGTTGGGGATCCTGGAGTTGGGAGGTCGTGGAGTTGGTCCCGGAGTTGGGGGGGGTCCCGGAGTTGGGGGGTCCTGAAGTTGGGGGTCCCGGACTTGGGGGGGTCCCAGACTTCGGGGATCCTGGAGTTGGGGATCTGGGAGTTTGGGGGGGTCCCGGGAGTTGGGGGGTCCTGGATTTGTGGGGGTCCCGGATTTGGGAGGTCCTGGAGTTGGTCCCGGAGTTGGGCGGGGTCCGGGAGTTGGGGGGCTGGGCGTTGGGGGGTCCCAGAGTTGGGGCATCCGGGAGTCGGGGGTCCTGGATTTGGGGGGGTCCCAGAGTTGGGGGTCCCGGAGTTGGGGGGGTCCCGGAGTTGGGAGGTCCTGGAGTTGGTCCTGGAGTTGGGGGGTCCTGGAGTTGGTCCTGGAGTTGGGGGTCCCGGAGTTGGGGGGTCCCAGAGTTGGGGGGTCCCAGAGTTGGGGGGTCCCGGAGTTGGGGGGTCCTGGAGTTGGGGGTCCTGGATTTGGGGGTGTTGGAGTTCGGGGGGGTCCCGGAGTTGGGGGTCTGGGCACTGGGGGGGTCCCAGAGTTGGGATGTCTGGGATTTGGGGGGTCCGGGAGTTGGGGGTGTCCCGGAGTTGGGGGGTGTCCCGGAGTTGGGGGGTCCTGGAGTTGGGGAGTCCTGGAGTTGGGGGTCCCGGAGTTGGGGGGTCCCGGAGTTGGGGGTCTGGGCACTGGGGGGGTCCCAGAGTTGGGATGTCTGGGATTTGGGGGGTCCCGGAGTTGGGGGGGGTCCCGGAGTTGGGGGGTCCCGGAGTTGGGGGGTCCTGGAGTTGGGGGTCCTGGATTTGGGGGTGTTGGAGTTCGGGGGGGTCCGGAGTTGGGGATCCTGGAGTTGGGAGGTCCTGGAGTTGGTCCCGGAGTTGGGGGTCTGGGCACTGGGGGGGTCCCAGAGTTGGGGGTCTGGGCACTGGGGGGGTCCCAGAGTTGGGGCATCTGGGAGTTGGGGGGTCCGGGAGTTGGGGGTGTCCCGGAGTTGGGGATCCCGGAGTTGGAGGGGGTCCGGGAGTCGGGGTTCCCAGAATGGGGGGTCCGGGAGTTGGGGGGGCCGTGCCCTGGCAGCACGATGGGGGTCCCTGGCTGGGGGGGGGCAGTGCCATGGGGGTCCTGCCCTGAGACCCCGGCTGGGTCGCCGCAGGGCACCAACTACCGCAAGACCAACCCGGCGCTGGAGATCCGCCGCACCGGGCGCGATTCCTTCTGGGCGCAGGCCGAGGTGAGGGGCGCGGGCGGGCGCGGACCCCCGGGGGGTCCCCGGTGCCGGGGGTCCCGGCGCTGAGCGCGGTGCGGCCGCAGCGCGAGGAGGAGCAGCGCAAGGAGGAGGAACGGCGTCGGGCGCTGGAGGAGCGCAAGCGCTGGGAGCGGGAGCGCATGGAGGAGGAGAGGCGCGAGGCGGCCGAGCGCGAGCTGCGCTGCAGGGAGAAGGAGCGGGAGATCGAGGAGCAGCGGTGAGCGCGGGGCGGGCCACGGGGACCCCGGCACCCACGGTTGCCCCCCGCCCCATCGGCACCCACGGCGGGACCCCCTGCACCCACAGTGCCCCCCGCCCCATGGACACCCATGGTGGGACCCCCTGCACCCCACGGTGCCCCCCGCCCCATCGGCGCCCACGGTGGGACCCCCAGCCCCGGCACCCACGGTGCCCCCCGCCCCATCGGCACCCACGGTGGGACCCCAGCCCCTGCACCCACAGTGCCCCCCGCCCCATCGGCACCCACGGTGGGACCCCCAGCCCCATGGGGGCTCCCAATATGGGTGCCCACGGTGGGACCCCCAGCCTCTGCACCCACGGTGCCCCCCGCCCCATCGGCGCCCACGGTGGGACCCCCAGCCCCGGCACCCACGGTGCCCCCCGCCCCATGGACACCCATGGTGGGACCCCCTGCACCCCACAGTGCCCCCCGCCCCATGGACACCCACGGTGGGACCCCCAGCCTCTGCACCCACGGTGCCCCCCGCCCCATCGGCACCCACGGTGGGACCCCCAGCCCCATGGGGGCTCCCAATGTGGGTGCCCATGGTGGGACCCCCAGCCCCATGGGGGCTCCCAACGTGGGTGCCCACGGCGGGACCCCCTGCACCCCACAGTGCCCCCTGCCCCATGGACACCCATGGTGGGACCCCCTGCACCCCACAGTGCCCCCCGCCCCATGGACACCCGTGGTGGGACCCCCTGCACCCCACAGTGCCCCCCGCCCCATGGACACCCGTGGTGGGACCCCCCTGCACCCCACAGTGCCCCCCGCCCCATGGACACCCGTGGTGGGACCCCCTGCACCCCACAGTGCCCCCCGCCCCATGGACACCCGTGGTGGGACCCCCTGCACCCCACAGTGCCCCCCGCCCCATCGGCACCCTCGCCATGGGTGCCCATGGTGGGACCCCAGCCCCATGGGTGCCCCCAACATGGACACCCACGGTGGGACCCCCAGCCCCTGCACCCCACAGTGCCCCATGGGTGCTCCCAATATGGGTGCCCACAATGGGACCCCCAGCACCCCCAGCTTCCCCGTCCCGGTGCCCCCATCCCGCGTGGCTCCGAGCACGCAGACCCCCAGCGGGGCCCAGAGGCTGCTGCGCCCCACGGCCGCCCCCCAACGCTCCCTGCCCTCGCAGGAAGGAGCAGGCGCGGCTGGAGGCGGAGGAGCGCAGGAAGGAGAAGGCGCGATGGGTGAGCGGGGCGGCCGGGATGGGGGGCTGGGGGGCTCCGTGGGGCGCGGGGGGCTCCGTGGGGCGCGGGGGGGCCGTGGGCTGCCCGGCCGTGCGCTGTGCCCGCAGGAGCAGCAGCAGCGGGAGCAGGAGGAGGCCATGCGGGACCGCAGCCGGCGCAGCGAGTCCATCGAGAAGGCGGCCGTGAGTGCCAGGGCTGAGCCCCCCGGCATGCCCCGGGTCGCCCCGGCTGCCCCACGGTGCCACGTACCCCCAGCCGGGCCGTGGGGCGGCGTGGCCGTGCCATGGGGCAGTGTGGCCATGCCATGGGGCGGCGTGGCCATGCCGTGGGCGGTGTGGCCATGCCATGGGGCGGCATGGCCGTGCCGTGGGGCAGCGTGGCCGTGCCATGGGGCGGTGTGGCCATGCCATGGGGCGGCGTGGCCATGCCGTGGGGCGGTGTGGCCATGCCATGGGGCAGTGTGGCCGTGCCGTGGGGTGGCGTGGCCGTGCCATAGGGCAGTGTGGCCGTGCCATGGGGTGGTGTGGCCACGCCGTGGGGCAGTGTGGCCGTGCCATGGGGCGGCATGGCCGTGCCATGGGGCGATGTGGCCATGCCGTGTGGCCGGGCCATGGGGCAGTGTGGCCGTGCCGTGGGGCGATGTGGCCGTGCCGTGGGGTGATGTGGCTGTGCATGGGGTGATGTGGCCATGCCATGTGGGTGGGCCATGGGGCAGCGTGGCCATGCTGTGGGGCAGCGTGGCCATGCTGTGGGGCGGTGTGGCCATGCCATGGGGCGGCGTGGCCGTGCCGTGGGGCGGCGTGGCGATGCCATGGGGTGGCGTGGCCATGCCATGGGGTGATGTGGCCATGCCATGGGGCAGCGTGGCTCTGCCATGGGGCGATGTGGCCATCCCGTGGGGCAGCGTGGCCATGCCGTGGGGCAGTGTGGCAATGCCATGAGGCAGTGTGGCCGTGCCGTGGGGCAGCGTGGCGATGCCGTGGGGCAGCGTGGCGATGCCATGGGGCAGCGTGGCGATGCCATGGGGCAGCGTGGTGATGCCGTGGGGCAGCGTGGCGATGCCGTGGGGCAGCGTGGCCGTGCCGCGGGGCAGCATGGCGATGCCGCGGGGCAGCATGGCGATGCCGTGGGGCAGCGTGGCGATGCTGTGGGGCAGCATGGCGATGCCATGGGGCAGCGTGGCCGTGCCGTGGGGCAGCGTGGTGATGCCGTGGGGCAGCGTGGCGATGCCGTGGGGCAGCGTGGCCGTGCCGTGGGGCAGCGTGGCGATGCCGCGGGGCAGCATGGCGATGCCGTGGGGCAGCGTGGCGATGCTGTGGGGCAGCATGGCGATGCCGTGGGACAGCGTGGCCGTGCCGTGGGGCAGCGTGGCGATGCTGTGGGGCAGCATGGCGATGCCATGGGGCAGCGTGGCCGTGCCGTGGGGCAGCGTGGTGATGCCGTGGGGCAGCGTGGCCGTGCTGTGGGGCAGCGTGGCGATGCTGTGGGGCAGCATGGCGATGCCGTGGGGCAGCGTGGCCGTGCTGTGGGGCAGCGTGGCGATGCCGTGGGGCAGCATGGCGATGCCGTGGGGCAGCGTGGCCGTGCCGTGGGGCAGCGTGGCCGTGCTGTGGCCCCACTGACGGTCTCCGGGTGCTGGCAGGAGGCGGCCGTCCTGGTCTCCCAGCGCTCGCAGAACCCGCGGGATTTCTTCCGGCAGCGGGAGCGCTCGGGGTCCACGTCCGGCACCCCGCTGCCCGCCTCCCCCCTCGGCACCAGGCCCGGTAGGTGCCCCCCGCGGCGGGGGGCGGCCATGGGGCTCGGGGGGCAGCGGGGGGCGCCGCTGAACCCCCCTCGCCCCTGCCCCAGGTGCCCGGCGGCCGTTCCTGCGGTACCAGCGCAGCCTGACCGAGTCGGCCTTCATCTTCGGCCGGCCGGACCCCCCGCCCTCGCCCGGGCCCCCCCAGCCCGGCGTGTTCAGGGCTGCGCCCCCCGCCAGCCCCCGCCGACCCCAGCCTCCCCCCCCCGCCAGCCCCATGGGGAGGGGGACCCCTCAATGTGCCACCACCGGGACCCCCCCCAGCCCCACGGGGACCCCTCAATGTGCCACCACTGGGACCCCCCCCAGCCCCATGGGGATGGGGACCCCTCAATGTGCCCCCCTGGGGACCCCCCCAGCCCCATGGGGACAGGGACCCCTCAATGTGCACCACTGGGACCCCCCCCAGCCCCATAGGGAGGGGGACCCCTCCCTGTGCCCCCCTGGGGAGCCCCCCCAGCCCCACGGGGACCCCTCAATGTGCCACCACTGGGACCCCCATCAGCCCCATGGGGACGGGGACCCCTCAATGTGCCCCCCTGGGACCCCCCCCAGCCCAGGCAGGGCAGGGCCCCCCCATGCCACCAGCCCCATAGGGACAAGGCCCCCCCTCCT